>NW_017306915.1:280984-349577 GCF_000935625.1 Nanorana parkeri
CCCCTACCCCCCCCTTATCTACGCCCCTGACCATCTATCCAGCAAACACTGAATCTGTGCTTCAATAAGAAAGTCTTGTAGATTAAGTACACATGTCTCTGTGCATGAATACCAATAGAGACTTTGCTGTGTCCTCCGTCTACTTCCTGCATGACTAATTCACTAACGGTTATATTTTATATTTGTTCACCAATTGCTGACTTCTGACAGACGGCTTGGCTAAGCTGGTGACTTAGGTTGTCTCTACCACAGTTAAGCAATACAGTCTGGTCACCTTTCTACCTCTAACCTGTGAGTAAATGTGCAGCAAAATACTGACTTCTTTGTTCCAGCATGCTCCTCGTCTATATATTTGACTGCAGCACACTGGATTAGCTTTTAGTGCTGTTCTTCACTCTCCTAGCGTACAACTGACCATATTTGGATCAAACTTTTTTGCAAGTTTCCTACTGAATCAGATGAAATGTGGGTGGTCCTGCCAGCACCGACCAGCTGACAGAGCCCGTAACAACCAGTGACACAGACAGTGGGCGAAGCCTGATGGGGATGCTGAGGACCTAGTTCCCCATCGTACTCCAACCTCCTACTGCAAATCCTAAGTTAAGCAGACCTGATGAGGAACTAGTTCCTCTGTATCCCCATCAAACTTCCCTGTGATGTCGGTGGTCATATGGGGTTTAAAGAAGTGAAGGACACTGAGGAGACTTGTGAGATGGAGTGCCTATGCTGAGATCTATGGTGAAGGTTTTGGAAGGTGGAACAGGTACCTGTAATACAAGCATTCAGACAGTAACATGTTACATTGCACACTTTGTTTCTGCTTTAACTGGTGTCCGTTCTATATCTGCTGGAGTCCAGCTTTAAATTTGAAATAATGATTCTATCCAACTATAATCTAAAATAACCAACGCAATAACCGATTAGCTTTGTAAATTGATGCAAAGGGATCCTACAGCAATGTGTGTTGATCAGATGAGTGATAAGATAGAATTGTTGCATGGAGCTCTGATGAACTGAAAGGAGACAAACCTGAGATGCAGACAAAGAGCCGGTGAATGAGGTCATTACTGCTGTGGAAACGGGATCTGATCTTTTCTCTGGACGCAATCTTCGCAGCCTGCAAGGCCAGCTGTATTTCCTCCTGATCAATGTCATCTGATGAACAGGAACCGGTCATCAAGCTGCTGGGAGAATACAGAGGTGAGAGAGAAAAGAACAAGGAGAAAAATGGACGGTGAAAGGCAGCCACACTGGTAGTAATGTGTTATTAGAGATGATACGGAAAAGGTCACCAGTGTTCCCCATATGCGGGAAAGGAGAAATACAGATTTCTATCACAGAATAACAAGTCTGACAGATGCCTGTTCTCAGCTGTCACTCCTAGAGACGTGAAGTGACAATCTTACAATGAGATGCCAAGGCAGCAGATTGCTTTCCAATAAGATGGGTACTTACCTCTAAGCATAGACTGAAAGCCATCTACATCCAAGAAGAAAAAACTTTCTACAAAGTCACAGCTGAGGATATTCAGCACTGGCTTTCAAATTAGGTTTTGTTTAAAAGGAGAATTCCACCTGTATGTATGTTTCCAGGAACAAATCTAGTACAAACAGAAAATGGTGAGACACGCTAAATGGCTCAACAATTTCTGAAGTGAAATGGGGTACATGGGTGGTACAAGATACTACAAGTGCATCAGATTCCTCAACAGTTCCTCCAAGTACCAAACCTAAATGAAAGGCTGTGTCTACAATCTTAATAAAAGGCCTTCGTTGCTTTCATTCACATATGTGGAAGCTACATACTTACTCCTGGACTCTATGGGGGTATTCAAACTAGAATATGTTGTTTGGTGTGAATGGAAGAATCTGTAATTTTTTTTTAGGCTGAATAAAAAAAAAAAAAAAAAGGATATAACCGTGTGCATCTAGCTTCAGTCTGGACTTACCATGAGATGCATGGCAGAGGACTGGTCTTCAGGACTCCCTAAGAGTCACTGTACCTTGAACATGAACCTTCAGGGCTCTCCATGAGTGGCTTTACCTTTGAAGTGAACCAGTCTTCAGAAAATACTGCACAAACTGCTGTTATACAAGACACTGAAGTAAACTCTCCTGTATCTTGGGATGCTACGTGGGGACCATCATAACTGCACACACACACTAGTGACATTGTACCCTGGGATTGGCCAAAAACAGACATTCAACATACAAGAAAAGTATTCGATGATGAACATTTTAGTGGCCCCTCAAGCTCATCAATAGAGCAAAGATTGGATGCAGAGCAGGCACTAATTTTAAGTATTGTAACAGTATGTTCCATTGCTGTGTTTGCTTAAAGTTTTAAGTCTGACTTATGCAAGAATGTTTGCTAAGACTCCTGACTATAAAGCTGCATCAAGTTGGTTCCATTCAAACCAAGCCAATATCCTAATCACACTTCCAATTAAGAAATGTGCTAGGTATTACAGCCTCTTCACCTTCCCCCTAGACTTTATGAGCATTTCATGGGGTCGTATACACAAACGGATCTGTGTTCACTTATCTATTAGATGACATTATGGTGTATCATATTGAGGTCAATAAAGGGGGAACGATGAGTTATATGACTAGGAATTAAGACTAAAAACAGGAAAACATACCAATAGAGCAGTGGGCTATTTTGGATAGTTTCTGGCCCTATTGACATAAGAAATGTACAGGTTATGACACTATACCACTTATGACATCCTGTCTGGGTACCCAAGTCAGCTTTAGATTGTTGTCCTCTGTAATTCTAGAGAATTAGATGTGGTGGAACCAAAAGACGCCAAATCACTCCTTTACTTCAAGCTTTGCTTGTTTAAAAAAAAAAAAAATATCGAACGAACTTTCCAAAAACTATATTGTTTGAACTTCTACTGGTATATGGCCAATGTTACTCCATTATCGTGATCGTGGTCTTTTTTTCTATGAGTGTCCTCTGTGTGCGGACCATAACAGGCCATTCCCCCCCCGATGTCTCACTAAGTTTGTGTCTCAAGTACAGACAACGCTGTGTACAGACGCATGTGATTCCCTCTGTTTAATTATACACCAATAAATTCAGCTGCCTTGCAGCGCCAGCATGATAGATATATTTATTATAGAGGCCTAATCCTGAAATCAATACAACTACAAGCAACATGTCAGCATCCAGAATCACTCTGACGGTGTGAGCAAAAACAATTATGTGTCATTAATAGGATTAGCAACTCTAAACAATTAGTCATTTCGGGCAGCTGACACAGACACTCTTTTCACTGGAGTTCAATAGCAGCCAATGCTCCTTACCCAATGATTCAGCATCGGCTGAGCTGTTCAATAATCAAGAGGAGCTGCTGCATACTGTACATAGCTGCACATTACTACAAGCACTAGGATGGGTTGATAGACACACATTAAATCACCTATCTGTCCCTGGGGTCACCATATCGTCAATATGGGGGGGGGGGGGGCCCAAACGGGGCCCTGCATGCAACATGTTATACATGTCAATGAAAAACGTGGCTACAGACACAGCCAGTTCACAGAGACATTGAAGTAGGGTGAATGCAGACAAACTATTCCCAACTCCCGAAACTAGGGATGCGCCAATACAGGTTTTTCGTGTCGAGTACGAGTACCGATATTTGTCTTTCGGTACTCACCGATAACGAATACTGATACCTATGCTGGCATGGAATCGGCTTTCCGGGCAATCTGGAAGCCACTCTGCTTCCTAATTGGCTGGGAAGCCGGCTCAATGCCAGCAAATCCGCATCAAGCTAGCCAAATAGGAAGCCAAGAGGCGGGTCATTACCCGCCTCTCAGCTTCCTGATTTGATCAAGCTAGCCAAATAGGAAGCCAAGAGGCGGGTAATGACCCGCCTTTCAGCTTCCTAATTGGCCAGGAAGGCGGCTACATGCTGTTTGTTGGGGAAGACGGCTTGGCCAGGAAGCTAACCTCCCAGCCAATCAACATTGAGCCAGCTTCCTGGAAAATCAGGAAGCTGGGTCGTTACCTGCAGCCCCACTTCCTGATTGGCCCGGGAAGCTGGCTCAATTTTACCTCATGACACTGCCGGTCAGAGGAAATATCCCTCTAGCCACCGGGCTACTGCATTGGGTTTCTCCACCGTCAGAATACCCCAACAGTAACACCAGCTGATTGGTTGCAGTCACTGTTACACATATATATATAAAGTTTTGCCTAGAGTTTTTCTTTCTTTAAGTTTGCAGATATGTCCCGTGGAAGTCTAAACTTTTCCTACGGTCACACTTCTGAACAATGTCTGACCTTTCTGAGCGGTCTAAACAGCTGCCCCAATCCAACAGAAGTGTATCTAATAGAATAGTAGCAGCTGCAGACAGGAGAAAGGACAGATATGGCACCTTATCTCACTTCAGCAGCCTCTACTTCCTTTCTCAGCTTGATCTGTCAGCCGCTGTGCAGTGGATGATGGGAATTTAATATGAAGAAAGATTATAGATAACAATCTGGTAATTGGCACGGCTGTGACAAATCAAATCTAGATTTTATTTATTGTTTTTTTTTCCTGTTAGCCAAGTTTTCACCTACTAAAATAAATGATCTATATGTTCTATGCGTATGTATTATGGGGGATCCATCAGAGTGGGGGGACAGAAAATTATTAAGTATTGTCTGTCATAGGAATATGTGGAAGATTCACTTTAAGCTTGGCATTTCAGGCGAGCTTCTATTATCAACTAAGACGGGCACACTAAGTAGAAGCTAATGTTTTTAGGTTCCTTTAAGTCTACAAACAATGTTTTTATTATGAATAGAAAACACTGATCAGAAATATTTAATACAGAGTATACTCATGACACAGTCTTTGCGGGTTTTCTAAAGAGAGCACAGACAAAGCAGATTACATTGCACTTGGTGATGCAAGGCTTGGATGCAGCTGCTCAGCCATGAAAACCCATTCCATGAAGCTCCCTACGCACTGTTGTTGTGCCAATCTGAAGGCCGCATGAAGTTTGGAGGTCTGTAGCTATTGACTCTGCAGACAGTTGGCGACTTCTGCACACTGCGCTTTAGCATGCGCTGACCCAGCTCTGTCATTTTACGTGGCCTACCACTTCGTGGCTGAGTTGCTGTTCCCAGTTGCTTCCACTTTGTTATAAAACCACTAACACTTGACCGCGGAATATTTAGTAGCAAGGAGATTTCACGGATGGACTCATTGCACATGTAGCAATCTATCATGGTACCCCGCTTGCATTCACTGAGTTCCTGAGAGCGACCCATTCTTTCACAAATGTTTGTAGAAGCAGTCTGCATGCCGAGGTGCTTGATTGTATACTATACATACATACATATATTATATGTTTATAGAATGATATTACTGTCTGAATAGAACTGTATAAGTATGGAAAACCAATAAAAAACTTTGAAAATTAAAAAAATCAGTATACCGCGAGCTATACTGAGCTTTGGGTCACGGGAGGATGCTAGTTTATGTCCTCCCGTGACCCTTAAGAGAACTATGGGGAAAACAAAACACTTACCCCATAGTTCTCTTTTAAACATATCAACCCTGCAGCAGACAGAATCTAGAGCAGCTTTCCATGGCAACCCATTCATTTTCAAAGCTTAACTGAACTAAAAAGAGAGAAGCTGACTTGTTACTATGAGCAACTGCTCCAGAATCTGCCTGCTCCCATTTTGATAAATTCCCCCCACTGTGCTGGAAGGTGTTCCATCTCACAAAGTTTACATTAGAAGGTAGTATGGCTGCCAACTTTCTGCTGCAAAAGAAAGAAGGGTGAGAGGAGCTGCGATTTCAGTGCCTTTGTTGTGATCTTTGAGAATTAATTTCTCCCCAATGCCTTTAGCTACAGAGGTATATGACAGATTGTTTTAAAGTGCTTTACCACTTGTTGAGATTATTTAAAAACTTTTAATGTGCTTATCCGGTCACAGGTTCACTTTATTTACTTAAGATACTTACACAAAAAACATTTTAGGGATCAAAAATGCTCTCTTTTCTTGGACTTCCATTTGGTGCAAGCTTGTCCTGGGTCTGTAAATCTGATCTGCTAGTTCAGGAAGCCAGTAATGGCAGCCCATATATTTCCCACGTGACAAGTGGGCTTTGGAGAACCAGAGCAGGTTATAACATTTGATACTACAGGGGATGATATGCAATAACAACATATGGGATTTGGTAGAGTTGGTTGCAAATCTCTGTATATATTGTGGTTCTGCAGTTTTACTTAAAAGTGCCCTTATCTGTTAATTGAATGCAAGGTCAGGACAATTTATGAGATAGCCTGGTATTAATTTAAGCAAACACACAAACAATGAAAGAGTGATGCAGGTGTATGCTCTCTGTATGAGGATCTTGAAGGGCTGGTAACAAAACCTAGCAAATAATTAAGATGTGTTCTGTGTGGTTGTATCTACATAACAATGCACACAATTGTCACAGCGGATGCTAGGTGACTGCGGGGAGGCGGAAGGCTGACCCAAGGTTGGGGATTCAGCTATAATTAGGTATTATGTCCTGCCAGTTTATTCATTATGTTGGAAGGTCAGCATTGCTTGTTATGAGCAAATGGGGCTTGATGGTGAAGCTCACACTATTGGGAGACTGATTTATTTCTGTTAGAGAACATGAAAGAGTTCGAGATGCAATAGGCTACACAGCAAAGTTACAAAATTAGGTCAGAAATGGTTTTATGTACATAAAGTGGGGGAAAAAAAAGAATACATTGCATCCTCAGTATCTTTAATCCAGAGGAGGGTTAAAACAAAACAAAAAAAAGGAACGATCATGCCTGGTCCAATTTGCTTTAAAAGGGGAAAAAAAACAACAACTTTCCTGGCCCCTAATAGCAAATAGATAAAATCCCCGCTTTGATATTCTGTGTTGCATTTTGATACTCGTAGGTGACCTTTTGTATTTTGCTATTTCAGGAAAGCACTTAACTCTTCTCCTTTTCTCTGCGTTCACTAGAGGATACAGCACTGCTTTAGATCAGTACCGTCATCTTTACCCTATGATGTTTTTTTAGTGGTGAATATCTAAAATGGAGCCGTGTCCTCCAATGAACAAAAGAAATCTATTTTTGTAGCCAATTTTTTCCATTTACAGCAATCCTTGCCCATAACAAACATGCCTTCCCTTACACATTCTTGCTCTGCAGCCAGCATTCTTGATACATCAAGCACCAGATCTTAATCCCAATCTGGGTGACTATTCCTAGTGGTGGTGACACCACAATAAAATGGCAGTGATTCTGCCACCAACCAAAGCTCAGAGTATGCCCAGGGGGAACGCTCAAGTGACATCCACATCATTTCACCTCAAACCCATCCTACAAAGGCTAATTACCGACATATTACCACCCTGTGTCATGCCTATTTACTGTTTTTGCTGAGCAAATCTCCTTGCTGTATCCAATGTTCCAGCAAGAAGTTCTTATACTTAATAAATGGTACAGGAGGACACTAAGGGCTTGTTCACACCAAGCGCGTTCCAGGAGCAGAGCAGTTACAGACTGGATCAAAACTGGGTCCAATGTATTCCAATGGTATTTTGGGCTCTAGTTCACACTGCAGCGTTCAGTTCCAGAGCATGTAAAAAAAACTGCAGCAAGCCCTAGTTTCCCTGCTCTGGAACGCATGCAAACGACCTGGAACAAACTGAAAGCCCATTTTAAACCAAAAACGGCCCGGAACGCATCAAAAATGCGGCAAAAAACGCCGAATAACACACTGCACTGCGTGTGCAGAAACTCATGCAGATCTGGTCTGCATTTGGTGTGAACAAGCCCTAAAGGGTATATTTTTAAAGCAGAGAATGTGACTTCACAAACAAGGTAGAGAATCAGTCACTCCCAACATGGACCTGGAAGGATCTCCACAAGCGAATGTTTGTGAAAGTCACATTCTCTGCTTTATGAAAAGAGTCCTTGATCTGGTTCACCGGCATTGTCCTTCTACAACTGAATTCCCCGGGGTTTTTTTTTTTTGTAATTTATATTTTAATGTATAACCACAACATAGAGTTTTAATATGTTGTGGTTAGCAATCAAAGGCTTATCTTAGTGTGTTCTGAGACCAAGCATAAGTAGCCCATAACAAGTCTAATTTGTGTAACCTTTGAAGAGATCCCCAAACAGAAATTATGTTCCCTTATAAAATGACTATATTTAAGGAACTTTAAATAATATGGAAACATCTGCTGAGGCGTTTTTTACAGTTCTGAATGTATTTATTCTTTAATAAAATGATCTTCCATGAGAATAATAGTGATAGTAGCTTCAGAGGCTTGCCACCGATTCCTATTCCTTCTATTGTATTCTTCCTTTACCTGTGTGCTTCTTTTCTCCTATTTAATCTTTGTGGTGATGTATTGCAACATCTCATCTTGTATCATTCATTTGTATCCGTTTTTCCACCTACTTGAGCATAGCGCACACAATATTTCATCCTTTTGTTGCAATAGACTACGCAGAATTACCAGATCTATAAAGAAAAGTTGGAGCCGCTTCCTTGGGGATGATCGCAGATATGCAAAGAAAAACGCTAAACTAAAGTTAAGTTTGCTTCAATAGACTAGGCAAGTTTTCAGGGAGTAGGTGGGGCAGTTAGAAAACTGACCTGTCAGCTGTAAAAAAAAGCATATGCCGTGGCACTAGAGATCATATCGCCGACAGGTAAGTACCAAGGTGAGGACAACAGCCTTTAGGCAAAGCAAAAGAAAACTGATTAAATTCAGGGCAATAAGGCAGAGCTGCAGTAGGTCCCATGACCTTGCACAGCAGATTCAGGCCATGTAAACCATACCTGGTTGGACACATGATCTGCTTTATATAGCTTGTAGCATGTTTTCGCTGACTTCACTGCCCCCAACCATCTCTAATGCCTGGCTGCTTCATTAACGGGTTGCGTAGGTTGACATTTGTTTGCCTCGGAACAGAACCCCCCGGAACAGAATGCAAAAGCAGCTTAAGGCAGCATAGAAAAGTAATAAGTCAAAAACATTGCTGAAAAACTCAGAATGATATCAGAAGTATTGAATCACTAAAATGTGTTGTGACTCAATTAAGTTCATTTATAAAATGCTTTCAAAACAAGGTTCACATATTTTTTTACCTCAGGATTCACACATTTTTTCCAACTGAATCCACATTAAAAAATAAGTGACTCTTGGGTGGAAGTTGTGGAAGCTCAAGGTCCTAAAACATTATCCTGGAGATAGACTATGGACTTGAGTTTTTTCAACTTTTTAGCCTCTGTGCATTTAAGAGTTCCAACTTGCTAAAAGTGAACACTGTTGTCTACCTAAAATATTAAGGTGCTATATTAATTTTCTGCCTCTCCTGTGTTGAGAAAAAGAAAAAATAAAAGATAAAAAAAGAAGAGCAACCTGCCCTCTCGATGCTCCAGCCATGCTGTCTGCGCCTTCCTCCGCAGCCGTTCCTCTTCTGGGTCAAACGACAGCCAGTGTCATTCCAGCCCCTTCCTGTGAGTTTAAACTGTCATGGACACACCCCTTTCATTACTTCTGGACAGCAGCGGTGCTCACATTTTA
The DNA here is from genome assembly GCF_000935625.1 of Nanorana parkeri. Lineage (NCBI taxonomy): Eukaryota > Metazoa > Chordata > Amphibia > Anura > Dicroglossidae > Nanorana > Nanorana parkeri. The sequence goes on from NW_017306915.1 coordinate 290,553, forward strand.
TAACATGAGCAGTGCCTAACTCAAGAATAAGGACCATCCCCTGTTAGTTACTTAGGTCCTCTTCCTGCAAGAGCAGCTTGTAAGGCTTCCTGCTCGAGGCTTATAACAGACACCGTCTAGATTGCTAGATCAGGGTAATTCTGACAGTTAATTTGTTTTATCTCAAGTAATCCTGCCGTCAACTTTGCCATGACAGTTTTTAAATGGTCTATTAACAGCCAGTCGCGTCAGAAGATCAGATTGTAGGTTGCATACTTAGAGAACTATGAGGCGAGTGCTTTTCACTCACCTCATAGTTCTAGCCGACCTGTGACAATGAGACTGTCACAGGTCGGCTCAGTAGGTCGGGAGGTGAGCAAACACATAACGGCTTTCGCTCACCTCTCAATCCTGTCACGGCTCTGTGCCGTGACAGGGGAGGGGGTGCATTCCCCCCTCCCCGCTACGATCCGCCAGCGCTGACTGGCGGAACGGATGGGGGAGGGTACAGCTGGCTCTGCCTCTAGATAGGCAGAGCCAGCTGTCAGTCACGCAGCTGGGCGGGAGGACGCTAGTTTGTTTCCTCCCATTGCCCTAAGGAGAACTATGGGGAAAAGCCTTAACCCCATAGTTCTCCTTTAATTCTGCTCTGACAGGGAGAGAATACAACTAATACAACTGAAGTAAAGGCTTAACTAATGTAGTATTTCCAATACTGGAGACTCTGATTAGCACAAATGCCCCTTAGTGACTGGATCTCTTCTGATGGATACAGCCAGATCTCTGCTCCGACAGGAAAAGAACACAAGTAAAAAATAAAACTCAAGTCAGAAAAAGAGAAAGCTCAAACACTATAGCATTTTAAAAAGAGACTCAATAGTACAAGTGACTTTTAGTGATCGTTCTTACAGCCTGAATTCTGCTCTGGCAGGGAAAGAATACAAATATCAATATTATTGGTATTTACATAGCGCCAACAATTTGTTATGCAGTGCTTTACATACTGCACAGTGACATCAGTTCATGCCCTCAAGGAGCTTTTACACTCTAAAAAGGTCCCTATTGCACACATACAAGGCCAATTTAGACAGGAGCCAATTAACCTTCCAGCATGTCTTTGGAGCGCGAGAGGAAACTGGAGTACCTGAAGGAAACCCACGCAAGCAAAGGGAGAACATGGCAACTCCTTGCAGATAGTGTCCTTACTGAAATTTCAACCAGGGACCCCTAGTGCTGCAAGGCTAACCACAGCTGCTAACCACTAAGCCATTGTTCTGTCTCATTTACTCAACGTTTACTCAAGTAAACCCTGATAGAGAAGGCTCCACTATTATAGCATTTCAAAAAAGTATTGAAGTTTATGACAAATGCCCCTTGGTGACCAGTTCTCTTTGATGGATGGTCTTATAGCCTGAATTCTGTTCTGACTGGAAGAGAATACAAGTAAATAATAAAACTCAAACCCTGAAAGTTCAGCCTCAACTATTATAGCATTTCACAAAGTGTTACAAATGCTTCTTGGTGACTGGTCCTCATTGATGGATAATAGGGATGTTCAGATATCAAGTTCTGTACTCGGTACAAGTACATGAACAGATACTTTTCCAGCTCCAAGACTAAACTAGAGAAAAATTCCAAAGGTAGGAGGCGGCTTTCATTTTTAAAGGAGAACTATGGGGTCAGTGTTGTTCCCCATAGTTCTCCTTAGGGTAACGGGAGGACACAAACTAGCATCCTCCAGTTACCCTAAGCTCAGTATACCGCGAGCTACAGCTCGCGGTATACTGAGACGCCGCAGCGGATCCCGACGTAGATGACGGGATCCGCCCAGCTGCGTGAGTGAAAGCTGGCTCTGCCTATCTAGAGGCAGAGCCAGCTGTACCCGCCCCCTCCCCTGTCCGTTCCGCCAGTCAGCGCTGGCAGATCAGAGCGGGGAGAGGGGAATCCAGCCCCTCCCCCTGTCACGGCAGAGAGCCGTGACAGGATCGAGAGGTGAGCGAACCTGGTATGTGATAGCTCACCTCCCGATCTACTGAGCCGACCTGTGACAGTCTCATTGTCACAGGCCGGCTAGAACTATGAGGCGAGTGGAAAATCGCTCATCTCATAGTTCTCCTTTAAGGAGCATACGGAGCTCCTGGGATTTGTGCATCCCTGTTTTAATGCATGATTTAAAAAAAAATATATATAAAAAAGGGATGCACCGATACTAACTTTTTTCAGTACAAGTACTGATACTTGTCCAAGTCCTCACAGACACAAGTACTGATACATTTTTGTTTTTTGTAATGTGAGTTTTTCTAAAAAAATACAGACCAATGATTTCAGGACAGAGGTGGGGTGCCAGAGCCAGGTTCCAGCTGCAACCGCTGCACCAGGGTAGTTCTCGCGAGAATGCCAAATATCGGCGCTGGTATCTGAACTGGTATCTGAACATCCCTATAATCTCAAAACACAACACAAATGCGGTGTATTCAAATATATTTGTACCACTTGTAAAGATTCTTTGGCAAAGAACTATCTTGAACTTATGTTCTTCGACAGGCAGGAAGACAGGAAGAATTAGAAGGCAGAAACAGCATATGGTCAGGAGAAGAGAGACAGGCAACACGGAGGAAAGCACAGAGCCCCAGCATGTTGTGAGCATTGAAATTGTGATTAGCTTTGCGAAATATACACACAGGAGGGAAAGAGACCCATTTCCACCGCAGAGAGAGAAGGAGAAAAGAAGAATGCCATTAGAAGAGGGCGCTGTGAGGAGAGCGGAAGAGTCTGGGAGACTCGTTATTACCTCAGAGTGGAAATGCTGGAGAGACTACATGTAGTGACAGAGACACTGTCATAGTCACTGCTGGCGGCGGAGTGGAGCGGGGAGATGCGGGTGTCATCCTGAGAACTGAAAACAAGAATATGGAAACAAAATGAAGCGTGGGGAAAACTCACATGAGGTGCTCAGCGGTAACAAATTGATGCTGAAAGACAACAAAAGGGAATGTGCAAAGCGCAACACTTGCCTTCTTCGCGGGAGGCGTTAGAAGCTGTTTTGCAGAGTGGCGGCTGGAAGGAGAACTGTGCTGATTTTGTGAAGTTCAACAAAGAGCCAGATTGGAGGTCAGCATAAGACCATCTACTGCTTGAACTGATTTCTACATAATGCAAAAATACACTTATTCCTATGGGCTGCTGAACTGTTCACAATGACTGCCAAAATGGCTGCTTTCATGGGGAGGATAAAGTAATTAACCCTGCAGTTCAGTATCTGATTCCTCGGTGTGCCAGTGACATAGGCCATGTAATGAGAACAAATAGAAGCAGTCCATTTCCTTTATCTGCTCTGGCCAGCCAGAGGTCTGTTTCCCCTCGATAATTGCTCCCCTGTCTATTGATGGGGAGATGTCTTTTATTGAAAAAGTGGAACTCCAAACAGAAAAAAAATCAAACAGTTGAAATCAAATATACACTTGAAGTAGCATTTTCCTGCAACACAATAATGTGAATGGGCTGTCGAGTTGGGCCTTTGCCACACTTAAAATGCAACTTTTTTTTTTTGTCTAGTTTTGGGGAGAGTAAGGAAGGGTTAATAACCCGTCAGCTTTTTTTTTTTTAATGGCATCCGTGTCCCATTAGGGAGATTTCTCTTCACTTCTTGTCCGACAGCTATTACAGGAAGTAAAAGGAAATCTCTCCACAGTGAGGGAAATACCTGGTAGGGTCACCAGAACTAGTGTCCCCATTTAAAGACTTCCCATCTATTCCTGTTCTGTGGAAATCCCACAATTTGGGATTTTCTTTTACTTTCAGTAAGAAGGATCACCAGGAGGATTTTGTTTTACTTTTAAGGGTCACCAGGGCAAATAGTGAGGGGTAATCGCCATAACAGGGATACAGACAGCAAAAAAACAACATGGGGAGGGGGTCCCAACAACATGGAACATTGCACGCTACTTGTGATGGTGCAATGCAGTGCCACTTTAGTCTAAACGGAACCCCAATGCACCTTGCCGAATGAGGTGTGCTGCACTACCAACGTGTGTTGCGTTGGACTGCTCCATTTCCAGGGCCACTGAAGAGCATTGCCAGCACCCTGGTGGTTAAGTGCGGACCTATTGAGAGATGAAACCAATTTTCTCCTAAACAGTCACTCTTACTGGCTGATTGAGCAATGTGTCATTCCTTCACTGCTCCCCTGTTCCAGTTAATACGGGATAGAGGGAGTGCTTCCTTCATCGATCCCTTAGCTGGACAAGGACCCAAGTCTCAAGCATGGTTGTGCTGAACAAACATTTAAAACTGGAACACCAGTAGTACTAAAGGCTAGGCATTTCTTTGCCTTAATGCATTCTCTGCATTAAAGGTAAACAATGCCAGCACCTTCCCATGTTCCCCTGTCCCCCCCCCCCCCCCCCCCCAACACTGTCCTTCCTTCTGGAGGGGGGCTACTTTTGTTCTGCATTGTCCATGTGTGTTGTGAAGTAGCCACCGCTCCAAGCTCACTACCATGATGAACTACAATCTGAAAACAAATTAGCTAACTAAACGTGAGATTGTAGTCCATCACGATAGTGAGCTTGGAGCGGTGGCTACTTTACAACACACACAGGTTAGGACTTCCCTCAATGCTCATTCCTTAAGAACTAGGGAAGGACCTAAACAAACATGGTGCTGCTGATCAGATGCCATAGGAGGATTTAAAAGAAGAAGAAAAAAAAAAAATCAAACATGTGAAGCTTGGCTTCACATGTCCACGCAGTTCATTCTCTATCCACTGCTGCCACTGTTTATACACATAGGATTTTAAAAACTGTGTTGAGGTGATGGTCCTTTTTAAAAGGAGGCCTTTAAAGCTCCCAGACCAGAGAACGTTCCACCAATATTAACATTTACAGACCACTAAATAATAAAACTACAAATGTACAAACCATTAATGCTAAATATGAACGTGTCACATAAAACCACTCATGTGCCCCTCTCCATTTGCTCACCGGTGCCATCCACCATACTCAGTACTTCCAGGTAACTGGGAGCATGTTACCTTCTCTTCTTCCTGTGACTGTGTATGGTACCTGAGAGGCAGTCAAATGGGGTGATGGAAGAGGATGGAGAAGGTATATACCCGCAGACTAAAAAAAAATAGGTATGTCTATCGTCAACCAATCATGCTCTATAACATTACAACAGTATTTTTATGTGCTGGAGGGGGAAGGCGTTTAGGCAGCTTAACCTGTAATGGTCCATTCACACTACGTGCAGTGACTGACGTAATCTCTATTAGGCTATCAATACTGTCTGCGTGTTGATCAGGAAGATTGCTGCTCACTCCCTTCCAGTTAATAGGCAACAGGAAAGGAGGTAAGCGGAAATCTTCTCAGCGGAGACAAGCAATGGCAAAACTATCGCCATAGCGACCCAGGTGGCTGCTATGGGGCCTGGGGCACAGCGTGGCCCGGCCAGGACGAAGAACAAAGGGGTTTCCGATGCCGTGTAGGCCGTCTGGGTCGCAATGGCATCGCAGGCTGCAGGACTGTCACTGGTGGCTCTGAGGAGGAACACGCCGCTGCCCAGATCACCGACAACCTGTCATTGATCTGGGCAGCGCTGCGTTCCTCCTCACAGCCGCTGCTGAATCAGTGACAGCCAGCAGCTGTAGTGGAGGAGGCCGGGGTCTGGCGGCAGCAGCCGGCCTTGCGGTGGTGGAGGAGGAGGCCGACAGTGGATCGGGGCTGACCGGTAAGAGGTGCGCAGGGGTGTGACCAGCCCACATGGGACCCTGCAGAGCCCACCATAGATAGTCTATGGTGAGCTCTGCAGGGTCACTCTGATGGGCTGTGTGGGATCTCAGGTGGGCTCTGCAGGGTGTCAGGTGGGCTCTGCAGGGTGTCAGGTGGACTGTGTGGAGTCTATGGTATGTGCATGATCGCAAGTGGGCTCTGCAGGTCTATGGTATTTGTGGGGTCTCAAGTGGGTTGTGCAGGGTCTCAGCTGGGTCTATGGTAGGCTCTGCAGCAGTGAGCAGGAACGTGTTCTGACTACTTCCCTACTTCAGGTTTAGCTGGAGTTGGACGTCAAATGCAAAAAGATTTAGGATTAATACAAAAAGTTAATGATGCATATTATAGTTAGGATTAAGTTTGATGTGGGGAAAAAAAACAAACAATGGAAGTCTATACCGCAGCGTTCTAGTTCCCAGAGATCAAGCACTGCTTTGCCCTTTAATAAACAGTTTGTCCCGGCATATTATTAAAAGATAACGTCTAATCTGCTGGAAATAGATGTCAATGGTAGGCATCCGGACTGCCGAACAAAGAATGTCTTGAGGGCAGCATTTCAACCTAATACTGTGCATTTAAATATTTTTCCTACTGGCTTTTATGAATCCTTGACACGAGTCTGATCTGCTCGGCACACAGTTTATGTCTGTTGAGAAAATAATAATATTCCGGAGATGGGGATTTATCGCATTCTTGCCTTCAGCAAAATTCAAATATAGACTAAAAAGAAAAAATCAGTGCAGACTTACACCTCAATAGAAAGTAATTAGATCTAATAGAAAGCCATCTTACTGTATGAATGTCATCTCAGCAGTGGCCTCTCACTGCCAGGGCTCCGAACCATCCTGTTTTACAAGATAGTACTGTTTACTGATCCCCGCACATCAAAACAAGCACTTCTGAAATATGCAATTATCTCGACGCGGACAAGATAAGTGTTTCTTTTAATTAGTGACTGCGGTCTCAAAGCTATGTTTTTCCTCATGATTAATTTCCATTTTCATGCTGGAATTTTATATTTTTCCACTGGATATTCAGCAGATGCGGGCTTGTTTAGCAAGGCAAAAGAGCAATGTGCAAGTGCGTGGACCCACAGCTACCAATCAGAACTTCTGTTCCACCGATCTGACCTTAGTAAATTGACATTAGTTTGATTCCAGTCATCACAATTTATATATAATAGCACTATTACTTCTGGTTTCTGATCATCCTGATCATCAACGGTGCTTTGGGAAGCTGTGTGGGATCATATTTCTGCATTGCTTCTCCTTCTTCAAAGCATGAGAAGTTCTTGAAAAAGTAGCTTTAGGCTACACAATGTGTGGAGGCTGAGCATATAGGCTGTTCCTACGTCTCTGTGGCTGGGTCACCCTGGGTGCTCAATTTAGGATGATAGGTCAAGTTCAAGTATGTAAGTGTTTTAAATGGGAAAAAAAAGCTTGTTTTAGACAATCTCTGTCAGTAATAAGCCATTATATGTTGGCCAACATCCATTCTTGAGTCTGACATACATAAATTGGTAAAGAAGAAATGGGATACAAAACAAAACTGTGCTGAGGCCACATGGGTTAAATAATTAGACTCCCATTCAATCACTTCTATTGGCTCCTGCCATCACCAATCATGAGGGTGACATATCTAACACTTTGCAAGTGCCAGTGGTCGAAAAGGTTGGGCATTAAAGCAGAACTAAGGGCAAACTTATTTTTATTAACCCTTGCAGTGGGACTACCCCCACACAGCAAGGGTTAACTTAGTTTTTGTCGAGGGACTAAGATAAAAAAAAAAAAAAGTTATACTTTTAAAAATTTGTTTAAACCCACTGCCCAATATTTGTAAAAATCTGCCTCATCTGCTCTGGTCATCTTCTGTAGTCCAAGCATCATTCAACACACCTTGAGAAAGTGTCATGATCCCACACCGCGAAGTGGCATCACTCACGGTACACTAATGCAGAATAAGTAATTACAACTAAATGTTTAAAGTCATCAAAAAAAAAAAAAAAGTATAAAGTTTATTAAAAAACTGAAATATTTGGCGACTACATTTAGTGTAATGGTTTACTTGACATTTATGATTTCACTTCTTTTTTTAATAAGCTTTCTATTACTTATACAGATGGTCCGACCATCACTCTAGTGGCTTTCCATTCCATTTAAAGCATATCTAAACCCAAAAATGTATTATATTATAGCTTACCAATCCTTAGATGTGGTAGTTGCATAAGTTTTTGTTTTTTTCCCCCCCTTTTTCACCTGGTAATCCGGCCAGTAAAACACTTTGTTGTCTTAGAGTGTCTCCATTTTATGGAGGAGCAATGGCACCACTCTTAAGACAGCAGCATTGTCACCCTGTGCGGAGGGTAGTGTTAGATGGACTAGCAGACTTAGACAGGCTTGGTCTGTTAAATTGAAAAAACATTGAAAAATTACAGATTTACCGGCTGGACCGCCAGTTGAAAATATAGTCCTAAAAAAACAAAAAAACGCAACTAATGCAGCCACCATTTAAAAATATGTAAGCTGCAATATATTTACTTTTTGGTTTGGGCATAGGTACGCTTTGAGTTACTTTAATTGGTAACACCACATTCACTTCCCAGGCAGATGCTTTTAATGGAATTACCCAATATCCATAACAGCAAAAATACAGCATGTCTATTAGTCAGACCCATGCAAATTTCCCCAAGGTCTATCATCCCAGGCCAGTCTCTATACTACACAGTCATTTCCAGATGCTGACTCCGGAATAAAATGTGCTCCTCAGAATCTGTAATGATCAGGATGCCATTAAAGAAAAGGACACAGGGAATAGTAAGGAAATTTGCAACCTGTGCCACCAGCTCTGTAAATAAAATTTTTACTGCCAGCTGAGGATATAAATCAAGACACGTAGATTATCTGCTATAATTTAGGCCTTCATCTCTATAGAGTGTTAAACTGACACATCCCTGCCAAGCCTCGCTCTTTTGTATTATTAGAATGCATCAGAACTGGCGGCAATGACAATACTGAGTAAGGCTGGGTTCACACCATTTCCCGGACCAGATCTTGAACGCAGTGCATCACGATTTTGCCACAATTGTACAGTGATTTTGCCGTGTTCCGAGCGGGTATTTTTTTGCGTAAAATGGCCTTTCATGTGTGGTTCACTGCGTTCCATGCATTTTTTATGCATTTCTATGCATTCCAGGACAAAATGAGACATGCAGTATTTTTCTGGTCTGGAACGGACTGCACTGGTGTAAACAGGGCCCAGAAATAGCATAGGGATACATGAGGATGCATTTTGGGTCCGGAAACCATCAGGTCTGGTCTGGAGATGATGTGGTGTGAATGCTTCTAAGTAAAGTACTATACAATAGTGCAGCACAGTGTGTTTGGACACTACAGTGGTGGAGACCTGGAGGAGTGGGGTAGAGTGGAGAGGGGTTGGGTGGAGTGAAGTGATCAAAAGGGACTGGCAAATGCCAAAAAAGCAAACAAGTTTATATATGCCTGCTTAATTTGCATTGCCTGCAACAAATTACCATCTTAGGACCAGAGCCATTTTTTAATTTCACACCCACATTAAAAACTGAATTTTTGGATAGAAATGTATTTTAAACCCCCACAGCATTATACATCTTCTAAAAGGAGAAGCCCTGTAGAATATATAAAAGAAGAAGTCAACATTTTTTCTATGTTGCATGATATTTGCACAAATGCTTATCAAATTAATATTGTTTAGATGTTAGTGCACATAAAAACACAATACAATCTTTGTGCTTGCCCATTGTTTCTGCTTCTAACACATCAACTTCTGGGACAAAGTGTTAACTTGCTGCCCAATATATCCCACCCACTTCCAGGTGCCACTGTAAGGAGTGTTATTCACTTCACCTCTCTATGGTCATAACTAGGGATGTTAGCCGAAAATGGTACTTTGGGCAAAAAGCAGTGCATCTCTAGTTTCTCTCCTCCCATCTGGGTGCTGCTCTGTGTCCCCCCTGACACAAACTTTCAAAAGGCTGAGCGGAGAGGAAAGTGCAGTCAGCGGTGTCACAGGAGGCGGAGCAGGAGGAGACCGCTGTCAGCGGCGTCATGGGAAGCCGAGATCTCCACCCCACACCACCCGCTCAGCCTCCTGTGACAGGCAAGTCAGGATGGAGACCGCCATACAAACACTCAGCGATCACCGAGTGTTTGTAAATGAGGACATAGTACGCTTACTGTGTCCCCAATTATGAATGAACAGCATGTGCTCTACATCACTTCCTGTTTGATTGTGGACATAGTAACTATATACACAGTTTATGAATAGACAGGAGCACTCAGTATAGAGGCATCCTATTCATTACAGGGGCTGCAGAAAAAAAATGTAGGACTCCGAGTACAGGTCATACAACTGACCTGTACTCTGGTATCATCTGATACTTCACCTTTCAGTCATTGTGTTAGGTTCTTCTAATTTTGTCATGACTATGTTAGAGGCCTCATTCACACGGACGTGCACAGCTGTTAGCTCAGCTCACCAACGCTCAGGAGGGACAGGTGCTGCATATAGCATCTGTACAGATGTGCCAGTTCGGGTCGGCGTGTGGCTATGTCGTCATGTTAAAGATGTACAGACGGCTGCATGCAGCACCTGTCCCTCCCGGGCATAGGCCTCTGCACAGACATGTACAATGTACAGCAGTGCATGCCCATGTAAATGGCCTTATACATCTCCTGATATGTACATCGAACGTTAGAGATCATTCTATATCTGGTTCAATGTACTGTCTTGGCTTTCATTTTCCTTTCAAAATCTTGAATAAAAAGTTTATGCATGCTACATGGGCAATGAGCATGCTGTAAGTTCACCCTGTAGAGCTGTGATGATGCAGTGTCTCTCAGAAATCATTTATCATGTATACAGTAATGTGCTAAATAAACATAAAAAGATCATTGTGCTGCTGGGAAGAATATAATTGTTTTAATTTTTTTAAGAATTTTTGGCAACCCGAAGTGCTCATAGTTTGATACAAATTAAATCTGGTATGCACGATAAGGCCTTGTTCACACCAAGCGCGGAGCAGGTGCAGAGCAGAGCAGTTGCAGACCGGATCAAAACTGCATCCAATGTATTCCAAATGGTATTTTTTGCTCCAGTTCACATCGCAGCGTGCAGTTCCAGAGCAGGTGAAAAAACTGCAGCAGGCCCTATTTTACCTGCTCTGGATCAGCATACGCATCAAAAACGTATGCAAATGCCTGGAACGCACTGAAAGCCCATGTTAAACTAAAAAAAACATTTTAACCAAAAACGGGCCGTAACACATCAAAAACGTGGCAAAACCCACTGCAATGCGTGTGCAGAAACCTGAGCGGATCTGCTCATTGCAGAGCAAAAATTGCAAACACATAGGGCATAATGTATAAAGAGAGCCATCCAAAACAATTAACTTCTTGGTTGCAATCTACTTTGGGAAATAACTCAAAGAAGGGTGTTGGTTGCTAGGGGCTATATCAGGCTCTTAAAGTGTATGTAAAGCTTTCTAGGGATTAATGCATTCCTTTTTCTAATAAATAAACTTCAGCATGTTCTTTTTCATTAACATTGGGCAGCAAATACCTGGTGATCCAAGTGAACCAGTCCTCTTAAAGAGGGACTTTACCCATATCTTTGAAATTACAACACAGGCACCTTTGTCATTACTAAACATTTCTAATCTACAGTTCTAACAGTTACTTATAGATAATTGTGTTTTTTTTTAAATTTGGTGCATTCCTTATTTTTCTTTTTTTTTACTAAGGCCCCATTCACACCTGACCGTTTTGTAGCGCGTCCTACGCTCGATGAACGCTCTACAAAACTGTCAAAAAAATAAATAGCATTGTAGTCAATGGTATCGTTCCCACCTGTCCGTATTTCCGCCCGTCCCGAACGCACTACAAAACGGCCCACGCATGAAAAGGTCCCGGAGCGTTTTTGCTGCGTATTGGTCCGTTTTGTAGGGCGTTTTCCATTTGTATACTGCCAAGTAGCCTTTGGAATCGCGCGACTTTTTTACCGCGAATCGCGGTAAAAAACCGCGCGACAGACGCGCATATTACAATACGCATAGGTGTGAATGGGGCCTAAGGGCAGATGAATCAATCTCCCTTTACTTCCTGGAACTCTGACACATGTGACTAGGACATTTGGCCATGCACATCATCTCATGGGAGGAAATATTCTGCTGATGTAACCTTCCCAGGATGCAATGCCTAGTAATGGGCACATGACATCACTAATGCCCAAGAGAACCAGGAAATGGAAAAATAATAAATCGCAAGTAAAGAAAAAGATTTAACTAATGAATGCAAAAGGATTACATATCAGCATGCAGATGTATCCCCCGCTTCTAATCCAGGGGTGTGGAATTCGTATCAACCGACGCCCGGGACATGTGATTCCGGGCGCTGGGCAAGTGTTTTTTTCACAGTTTTAGCCCTGCTACGGACAAGTAGCAGGGCTGGTTTTCTTTTATGAAATGAGCGCAGAGAGCGGCGCTGCGAGTGGGGGGCGTGGAGCGCCGAAAGCGGGGACGGAGCGCTGACAGCGGAGCGCTGAGAGCCGGGCGGTGGAGCTGTGACAGGCTCTGTCACCTAGGCATCATGGCACACTCACAAACCAGCATGTAAAACAACTTGTCTCACCACTAAGAATGACAGAGGTTTGGATACACGTCGTCTGCAGAGGATGTGAAAGCCGCACTGCCGCGCCAAGGCACCTCTTATAGTGCGGTCCTAACTCTAAACTATGAGAGTCTCCATCTTGGAGCACATGGGGGCAGAAGATATCAAATAACTTGAGGCTCTGTCACCTCCCTCAGCCTCTGTCTCCGACGGCCGCTGCTCATTCCTGTCACAGGCGTTCTAGCACAGTGCTGTGCTAGAACGCCTGTGTTGGAGGTGACAGGGTCAATAAAGAGTACCTGTCACCTCCAAATGCTTATTATCCCCTGGGTGATAAAAAAAAAAAAAAAACTTAACTGTATTGCTAAATAGCTAAAAAAAAAAAATATGTAAAAACAAAAAAAATGTAAAAAATAAAAAGGCGATTAAGTAAAAATAATAAAACAAATGAAAAAATGTTACAAAATAAATAAAAATCGAAAAAATGAAAACCAGCCCAGCTGCCCCATCTGCATGCGAATAAACGCGCAGTGTTTTCAACTGCAATCATGTGCAACCGCACGGGCAGGGCGGTATTGCAGCAGGAAAACACGCAATCTGCCTGGCACAACTGGGGTGCCATTAGAAAATAATGGCACTGACAGCACGATTGGTGGTGGTATGCGATTCCGTGATCACCCAGCCATCCGCTCGGTTTCGCGGCAGTCACGGATCGCACACCCCTGCCGATCACGCTGGCAGTGCCATTTTATTCTACTGGCAACCAAGTCGTGCCAGGCAGATTGCCTGTTTTCCTGCTGCAATACGGCCCAGGCGATCCCACACGATCACGGTTGAAAACACTGCGCGGTGCATGTCGTGAAAATAGGTACATCTACCTTTTTTTCAGCGATTGCCACGCAGATGTAACCCCATACATGCGGATGCAACCGCTGTATGCAACCGCTGTATGCAACCGCATACGATCGCATGTCCCAGGAATCCCCAAGTCTGCACCAACCCTAAAGGGTATATTCACTTTCCCAAGTAATTTGGGAAAATGGAATTACCCACACAAATCTCACACCCACTATACTTACCTTTCGGCAAACGGTCCTTCCCACCCACCAGTATGGGTGTACTATCTGTACCTGTTCCATGTATTCTGAATTTCGCTCGCACATTGCAAGCACTCATTGGTAAACGTGGTCACCTGACGGCACTGACCAATGAGAAGCGCTTCTTAGCACTGCTAAACACGGTTTTGGTTAAAATTATTTTTTTTGTATTGTGACAAGTAGATTGTCATGAGGGACAAGTAGATTCGGCCCCCGCTTTAGTCCTTGGACAAGTCGTTTTTTCAAAAATTTCCCCACCCCTGTAATCAGAGCTACAGGACACCACGTGGACACGTCTGTAGTCAGCCTGGTAGTGACACCCCCCTTCCAAGGTCTACTTGGCTTGATTGACAGCACTTCCTACCAGGAGCCTTGCTGTCAACACCATAGCTGAGCTGAGTAGCAGAGCCGTCACATGCTGCTGCTCTCAATAAATGTAGCTACGCTCCCCGCTCTGTGGAAAAGAAAATGGGCCAAGAACCAGCGCGGTCAAGTAACCAATGAATAAAAGTAAAAAAAAGTTTTATGAGCTGCATTCACAGGGAAATTGTGAAGCAATTTTATTTGTGCCTTTTTGGGCTTTTCAGATGTACTTAGGGTTGAGTGTTTTTATTTTAGCCAATGGAAAGCTAGGTACAAGAAGATGGTTTTTAGCCTTGAAAAACACTAATTTTTAGGTGCTTCCATTGAAGATTTCGTGGCCAAAAACACCCCCATTTTGCTTCAGAAGTAGCTGATCTTTTTGAGCTTCCCGCGCTGGAGCATCACATGTGAACAGGCAAAATGGGATATGGTTGTTGAGCGGTTTGGAGCTTTGAGCTACAAAATGCTGGAGTTGTAAATCTGGGCTTACAGCTGCCTTTTTTTTTGTAATTTAGAAGTTTTAATTTATTATTTCTTTGCCGCTGTCAGAATACCGAAACAGTGACTACAGCAGAATGGCTGTAGTCAGTGTTCAGCCTATAATTTTCCACCTGGATCTTTCCATTTTCAGATTAAAAGGATATTGGGTAGAAGGCCATCAACAGAGTCAACCACACAGCAAATTATGGCTGGTTTATTAGGAACCAGCCAAACTTCGCTCAGCATTTGGCCTTTATATACACACAAGCAGCTGCCCAGCTTCAGAAATCTGACACTGTAAATATATTCTATTTAGAGAGCTCTGCCACAGCACACTATAGAGAAATCCGAGTTTAGACTAGGGGTGGGCAACTCCGACCATCCAGCTGTGCTTTAACTACAAATCCCAACAGTCAGTCTTGCAATGACTCAAGGGAATTGTAGTTCCACAACAGCTGGAGGGTCAGAGATGCCCACCACTGGTCTAGCCTGAAGCTTTATGAAATGCATTCCTTGGGTACATTTTTACTATCTGCAGCATAAGCAGAATACAATCTTTACCAACTAGCCGGTTTTATCCACTTTTATCGTCTCTATCGCTCCCCTTTGAATTATAACAAGGACATTATAAATCTAGGACAAATTCTGAGTTATGCGTTTTTCCCCTGAATTCTATGTATCCATCTGAAGGGCATGCTATTTATAAACACACAACTGTGTATATTATACCAATTTATGAGGTTATAAGCAAAACAACGTTATTTGCATAGTGCAGAAAATTACCCCATTTTCAGCTTGCTCTGGTTTTATTGTAGGTCTCCGTCTTGCGTGTCTGCCACAATGTTCTTCCTACACTGCTCACCAAAGCTCGGGAAATCTGGATGAGAGGCCCCTTAACACTAGAAGAAAGTATGTCACCAAGACACCAATGGCTCTTCAACCAACAACACCTTTATTGACGTTCAGTCAAAATGTCAGAAAATTGGCTTTCTGAATAGACACAGGGTCTGGTCCCTTCATCAGACATAGTGCTAGTTTCTTCTTGGATCTATGTGGTGCCTTCTGCAGAGTTACTCCACCACTCACATTATGAGGGGTACATCGGTCAGGTGTGATGTGGGATATCTACATAAGGCCTCTTAATACTGACCCTCTAATTTGGTACTTTTCTATTACCATCAGAGTATCACGCACATCCTGTGTCGAGAACAGAGCTGTGGGTGGGACCTAACAGGCCCACCCACAACGGGCTGTCTGCAGAAAACTAAAGGAGGGGGGCAGAGACCAGACCAGTCACTCTGCAAAAAGAGCAGCAGTGATCGGTTTTTATTACAGGAAGTTCCTACATTGAGGCAAAATTCCCTATTGGATTACTACACAAACCCAGAACAAAATAAGCATAGTACACCGTGACTCAACTAAGAATACACATAGCTTTTGTATTTAGACAATGTTTGCATATGCCAGCTTGCTTTCGCCATTTCTTGGGGTAGACCATTTCAAGAAGGTGTTTTTTTTTTTATACATGTAGTAGAGTCCACACTGCAGGTAAGGTGTCATACTGGCCACAACCAGCTCTACTGTACTTCCAGCTTCAGAAAAGTACAACCAGCAGTTCCAGCATTCAATAGCTCTGGCAGCTTTTCTGCATTATTAAAACAAAGCAAATAAAAGTAAATTTCTAGCTACACATGAAACTTCTAGAAGGAAAAAAAAAAAAAAGGACATTGCATCCAGAGATACTTGAGAAGGCAGCTTCCCGATTTATCATTCTGTCACAGTAACCAGAATGTTACACCTAGTCTGCTGCAAGCACACAAAATAAAAACCTAACTTAAATGCCATAGTCACTTCTCAAAAAGCAAAAATACAGGGAAGGGGAAATAAAAAAAATGATTACTCTTAAAAAAAAAAAAAAAAAAAAAAAAAAAAAAGATTCTATAGTAGTACACAATATAAGATTAGGAAACCACATGACAAAAATATAAAAAGATAGCAAAACAATACTAGAGAGAACAGAAAATCAGAACACATAAAAACCCTGCGTTGGGGTGGATTTTGGTAAGCCAAAATAGCTAATAAAATCTATGTACGTGTCCTTTTTTTTTATTATAGAGTAGGTTACTCAAATAATAAAGTGCACAAAAGAAACAAAAAATAAAGTACCAATAATAGTGTGAAGAGAGTATTTTAATTGTAATAGCTAAACAATGTATAATGTGGTCAGCCTATTTCTTTCCAGGTGACACAGGGCTTGGCGAACAAATTGCCTGGGAGCTAAGTGGCGTAAAAAATTGGGATTTGAACTGTTTGGGATATATTGAGTGCTTGATTTTTTGAATACCATGCCTGACTTGAGTCTACCCCAAGCAATGACATTAGGTATCCTGTACAGGCAAGGAGTGAACAGAGCTTCCCTAACGTTAAAGAATCCAGATCAGAGCCACATGGAAAACACCCGTTGTCTAAGCAGCCATTGAAAACACACCAAAGGGAGCCTCCTCTCAGTAAAAACATTAACCGGGTACATAATCGCCAGGTACATAATCGCCATATGGTATTTACTGCACATGCAGGTAATGTCAATAGTAGCGGGGAAAAAAAGTGAATATTCCCTCTAGAATCAAGAATCTCCTCTAGGCCAACTGCATATAAAACTTTTATTCACAAATGGTAAAAACAACAAAAGCATGTTCTTGGAAGACAACTATCAGGAAACTTGGGCTTCTGCAAGAAGTGATCAGTAGTGAAGGACTAATGTTTGCACCTGAAGGTCAGTGAAATTTAATCACCCCAGTTTATCTAATAAAAGAGCAAGATTGGGTGACAATGCAAATTCTGTTATTCCACTGGCTTTTACACAAATCTGCACATATACAAATTTGGATCCGAGCATTAGCTTTAGTCTCGGTTAGCTTGGCACTGCTGTATTTTTCTGAGACCAGTCTGCAATAAACGTCAGGATTAGGTCCCAGCTTCAGACAAGATTATGTAATAAAACAAAGGGTAAGTTTAATGTTAGGACTTGAGATAAATTAGTTTTAGACTCTGGGATGAAACATTTTCGGTAATAAAAGGGTAGGTTAGGTATTAGGAGTGAGAGGTTAAAGAACCTAGGCTAAGTGTTAAAGCGGACCTTTACCCAGATCTTTAAAACAACAACAAATGTTTAGTAATGACAATCTACAAACACATACTTTTAGATAAATGCCGGCTTTGTATTCTTTGCATACCGCATTTCTCTTTTCTTTTCCATTCTTCTGACAGTGGCCATGTTTACTAAGGGCAGATTACTAGCTCTCCTATTACTTCCTGGATTTCTGGCACATCTGACTAGACATGCGACCATGCCCATCATCTCAGGGGAGGAAAATGCCTTTCCCTGAGATCTCATGAGATTACATATGAGATTTTCCAGCAATGCTTTGCTGATGACAAGGCAATCCCCAGTGTGCATTGCGTTGGCAAACTGCAGAGCATTCACTTCCTGCTTCGAAAGTGCAAATAACTTCAATGTAAGTATATCACAATCACAGCATTTTACACCTGACATGTCTATGTTATTATTAATATTCATACATAGAGGGATGCATTGGTAGAACTATATTTTTGAGTGTAAAGGTCCGCTTTTAGGTCAAGATAGGTGATCTTGGTTAAGTGCTTGTGGGTCAAGTTAGGGGATAGGAGTTCAGTGTGGGGTTAGTTTAAGAATTTGAATGAGAGTTGACCACTGGAGGGCACATTTGTATTAGCCAAAAACTCCATGCCATAAGATACCAGCACAGAGCTCTTGGCACCAACACCTACCATAACAAATCTTGGCTGATGCAGTTTATATTTGAGGGCTAGTTTGTTTTTTTTAGCCGGATACCCGCTTTACCCCCAAGCAATATCATAGATATTTTTAAATGGCTCTCCAAAAAATAAAAATAGGATCTGTATATGACTGCTACTTATTTTCAGCATGTCATACGTGACTGGATCTGAAATTAAAAAAAGCTTGTATAAAGCAACTGACGTTTCCTATATTTTGCTCTGTGTAAGCTGCGCTATAAGTCACCATGATGGAAAGGAGGAGGTGGACACAAACATTCGGATGGCACATTAGCTTCTATCCAATTGCAATTAACATTTTTCAGTTTAAAACCATGGAGCTGATGTATGAAAAGGGCATTAAGAAGAAAACTACCTGTCGCACATGCCATCTAATCGTTTCCAAATGTCCTTTCTATAGTGCTAAAACAGATTGCAATGAGCATCAATTCATTTTCCTCTTTGTGCACTTTTTTTTGTTAGATGTTTTTAAAAGGCCCAATGTTATGCTCTTTAAAAAGACTAAAGTTCAGAAGTTTAGAAAGAAATTACAAAGGAGTAATGAAAGCTGAGCAAGGCGCTCTTACCTTGTGCTAGATAGAAGATCTTCCTTTGATGTGGCATCCAAGCTAGCCTCTTCTGTCTGATGTGTTTGCCCGTTATTCCCGTCATTGTCTTTCCTTCTTAACACTCTCTTAAGTTGCGGACTTGAGACCCCCATGGCCTCGTCAGACTCGCTGTCCGTCTCTATTTGTGAACCTGAGGTATGCGCCAGGCACTTGGAGTTGGAGAGTCTTTGCTCCGATCTACTGGAGTCTTTTTCTAGTAGCAAAACAGGGGGGGATTCAATCAACACCTCTTTAGCAGACACTGCACACTCTCGTCTGTCTAAATGGCCAATCTCTTTGGACTTTATTAAGCTATAGGAAGCATTTATCACTTTACCCGGAGAGCAAAGTGTTGTTAAGCTTTCCAAGCCATCCTCCCTTGTATCGTCACAGCTACCACAACACACACATGAATTAATTAAGCAGTTTGTGGCTGCTAAGCTAAGTTTGTGGGCCTCATCCCCTTCATGACTTGTTAAAGGGTCTGAAGAAAGAGCAGAGTGACTACAGGCTGGATCTGGTGAAGCTTCCGGAGATGCTGAAGTTGCACAAGATTTGGGGTTGAAGATTACAGTTGCTGAGATTTTCATTCCGCCAGTTCTGTTAGCAATCATTTCCGCCGTCTCTGCATCATCACCATTCACATCCCAGCCATTGAGGTATACCTGTGAATCCGCCATCTCTAAACAACTGCAAGAGTTCTGGAGAGTAGCACTTGACATGAGTATTTTAGTCCCATCTATGTTGTTGTTATTGCTTATATCGCTTTCTAGTTCCTTCAAAGGATCAATATGGTCCACATCCCCATTCTGTACAAGGGTGTCTTGGCACTGAGAAGTCAGCTTAGGGATATAACAGGAACTATTGACCCAGGCGCCTGTATTTTCTGAGGTTCTTCTTCTACAGAGCCCATCCAAGGCTCCATCAAGGTCTTCCATGAAGAACACCCTATCCTCATCATCGTGGCCTCTAGGGCGTCTGCTTGGTGAGGCCTCGGTGCTGGAGCTAGCCCTGTGAGCAGGTGACTGACAGACACTTGGTGGAGAAAGTAAAGAAGACATTTCATCGCCTACTCTGTGGACCATCATATTAAGCTGCTCCAGCTCCTGCTCATCATACTGCATAGAGCAAGCCAGTTCCACCTCTGTGATCTCAGTTTTTGATGAAAGTGGTTCTTCTGAGGGTAAGGCAGCGACTAAGACAGGAGAGACTGCGGGGGGCACTTCTGGGTCAGTCCGGACCGGAAACTCCATATCTTGCGATATGCAAAGGTTCCGTTCTAGAATGTGGAGCTCTTCTTCTGTTAACGTCTGAAGAAGATCTCTGCAATGATTTCAAAAAGAGAATTATTCAAGTGCCCTGAAATTAACAGGCCATACAGCAAGAAAACGGTCATCATTAAAATGGTTATGATAGTCTGAATATACAATTTTTACATTTTGTTTTCCTACTTTTTTTGTGTGTGTGTGTTTTTTTTTTTAATTAAAATTTTTCAGCAGTTTTACAATAATCAAAAGAAAATAATCAAAAAAAAGTCATCACTTCCGCAAACTGGTAAAAAGTACAGCATTGATCACATCCCTGACTTCTCAAAGAATAGTGATGATCCACGTAACCAAAATGAACATGCCATCAGCTAAAGTTATCCCCCGTACAATGCACGTAATAACCCAGGTTTCTGAAGCAGCTCCCCCATCTGAGGCTCTTAATCATGGCCGGCCTGCCTGCAGAAACCCCAAAGCATTATATATATATAGTTATTCAAGTACCATTGAGTATATCGAATGGGCATAATAATCTGTTGGATTTGCGGTACAGAGTAAGATCTACTGATAAAGTACCTCCATCTAGAAAAGAAAGGCGTAGAGCGGGCATCTTTATGCATCCATGTAAAACTGTTTCTCTTTACAGAACAAAAACTTAGTGACATTAAAGTATAATTTTTTTTCCACCCTCCCCCCAATGTTAGTGTAAGCACTTACCTTAAATGATGTCTCTTAATATCATCTTCTTTCCTGTTTTCAGCCTTCTCTCCAGTGCTGCTGCGGGTCTCCAATCCAGCGCTGACTCCTCTGTCCTTGTTGGCACCTTATGTCCCACAGTGTCTGCATGCGGGTGCACGCTGTCCATAGACTTACCTTGCGTCTCTCCTCGTATCACGCCCGAAAATCTGAACTGCGCATGTGTCCGCCCCAAGATCTTTGCAGCCGCCCGAGATTTTTCAGATTTTCAGACGGGAGCGTAGCGGCAAAGACACAGGTAAGTTTAAACCTCTTTTAAAGCGTTTTAACAAAAAAGTGTTTGCATATATCTACTGCTTGCTAGCCATATACGCAAAAAATAAACCGGAGGATTTAATAACCCTGAAAGATCTGTAAAAATTTTCATAGTTGTTGGGACTGTAGGAGTTCCAATGCCTCATTAAACATCGCCTCGCTGTTAGGAGGCATAAGTGGGCCCAGTCCGTACCCTTACTGCTCGTAGACCCCCGACCCCTTGCCACTGTTTTTAACACATTTCACCGAACTAAGCTTTAGGTTACAATTTGTCATTAGGTGTGGCAAGGAAGACGGGATAATGTGCACATCATGAAAGTTTTTACATTTTGCCTATACTACCTATAAAATACTCTACAGTTCTAAGAAGCACAGTGAATATGCTCGGAACGACTAAATGGAATGGTAAGAGGTTTAATTATAATTGTCTAGATGGCAACTTTAGGAATGCACGTAAAAAAAGAAATAACTGTGGAAGGTGTTTTACTCCTTTAGGTCGGGTTCACATCTAGGTGGCATCGTTTTTTGCGCCTGTTCAGCGTGCGGTTATTTGCATGTTTTGACTGGCAGCTTAATAAACATTGCAAGCAATGGACGAATGTGCGTGCAAACGCACAAAAATGTGCAACATGCTCCTGACGCGTGTTTACGGGTATTTCCATTGAAGTCTATGGGGCAAAAACGGCCGTTACAGCCCAAAGAAGCTCATGCATCTTTTTGGGTGTTTGGCATTATCCTGCTCAGGTGATAAAAGGGGCCAATGAAAATCATGGTATTTTTTGTGTTGGGCATTTAAAAGTGCTTCCAACTGCTCAAAAACGCCTAGGTGTGAACCAGGCCTAAAACTGTGACCTTGCAACACAGAGGTCCTTAATTTAAACGTCTATTAAAGATAGTATGTCTGTGAATGTATGGATCTGGTTTATATCTTTGACAAAGTTAACGGGGCCAGATTTTAGAGTTCTATTTTTGCAGCCAAATTAGGATAACACCTACTTTTTATTTGTTACATGTTCTCATTCACATAGCAGTACTTTAATAATATTTAAAAATTGCTGCTTATCCTTTTACTTGCTTTTAAATGCTTATAAAATCCGACCTAGCATCAACCTATGTAATATGACATGGAGGGGGCTAGGGAGTAATGTTTACCATAATTAACCCTGGTTTTTTTTAAAAAACTGCTTCAAATCAGTAACTATTACAATTTACTTTCACAAGGTCTAGTAACACACACAGGTAAGTAGCACCACCAGTCCGGCTAAATCCACATCAGGTTGTTAACCACAAGCTAATATTAGGCTTAAACTGTGATGGCTAAAACTCACTTTTCAGAAATGACGTTGGCTGGAGTGCAAAGGTATGCAGGAGATCTGTCTGAAGCATTCTCTATGATTAAGTTGCCATAGCATTGCTATTATATGAAATGTGTGGTGAAAAACAGGACGTTTCTCTAAACGGAATCATCGTATCTGCTAACAATCTGCTAATGAGCGAGGGATGATCCACAAAAAGGTATTACATTCATTTCACACTGAGCCTAAAGCAAGATAAATCATCAATCAGTGACAGCGTGATAATAGCAAGATGTTCGCACCGAGCACTCAATCAGGACTGATCATCAAAAGGTGTTTTTTTATTTCCTTTAAACAGATAATCTGTACCTCTTATAATAAATGGTGCATGACACAGTGGAGGCCACCATAACCAGTGAAATTCTCAGGCTGTATGCTTAAGAAAATTCTGCTTGATGTAAGTTATGCAATGGTGGAATTTACCTTACTTTGCAAGAATGGATATTCGTAGAGTTTACTTCCACGGGAACAGCTGGCTAAAGTACAAAAGGAAGCAGGCATATGCCCACCGGCCATAGGGGGAAGGTAGGTCAGACAAGTTAGAAGACCTGTCTCAAATGCTATTGCTGGACCCCAAGGCTAGCAGTGTTGGTGGCTACATCTACAGATATTGTTCTCCTGCACTAACAAGCTACTAACAAGCCGGAAACCTCTTCTTACTTCTGGGACCTGGGCCCCGACTCGGTTCTTATTGGTCAGCGTTGTCATGCGACCATGCCAACCATTCAGCGCTCACCATCTGTGGCCATTATGCCTAATACTAACTCCGGTCTTCATTGTGGTGTAAGGATCGTACACTGGCTGCAAAGCAGGGATAGCCTAGCGTTTGCAGCATAAAAGTATGAACTGTGGGGGCGGAGTGGTGTGGGTAAGTTCACGGTCTCACATTTTGAGAAAATGAACTTCGCCTATCTAAATCCATAAACATTTATTTTCCAGTTTACCAGTTCTTTCTTCAGGCTTTTCCTTTACCTGGTAATCCTGCAAATACCTTCCTGTGGCTACGCTCTCTCTGTCACTGTGTCTATGAAGGGAGATATGGTTGCCACCCAGGCTGGACTTCATATTGTCTGCCTTTGTTCATCTCCATTACATAGGCGATGATTTGCTTTCTGTCCAGCTACCATGATGTAACAAGGACACTACATTTCTGGCAAGAGTAACCGGTATTTTTTATTCTTGCAGAAAATATTCTTTGTGGAGAATGTAACAAAAGCATCTACCACATCTAGGAAGCGGTAAGCTGCAGTATATTAAATTTTTTGTTTTTGAGCCTAGGCCATTTCACCAGTGGTTCTTTACCAGACATGGGCCAGTGCAGTTTGCCGATTTAAACATCAAGGGTCTACACACACACACGAAAATGACCCTTTTGACAAAATGCAGAAAGTGCCATTTTTCTGCCCAAATAGCGGTGCATCCATTCTTTCTTTCCTCTGCTCTGTGTCCCAGGGGGGATGAGAGAAACTGTCACAGGCGACCAATCACCGTGGGAGGAGAACGCAGTGAATGGCCGGCGTATCTCCTCCCACACCGCTCATCCTCCTGTTACAGATCAGGGGAGAGCAGAGTGTGGGGGGCGAAGACAACCAGCGCTGTCACAGGAGGCGGTGGGGGTGAGGAGTCAGCAGTCAGATCCAGCTCTCCACGCACCGGTCGCAGCTTTAATAGCTTCCCTTCGGGCAGTTGTATATAAAACGGTCAAACGGGAGCTTCTTGAATGCGCGTGGGAGTTTTAAAACGTCCTTGTACACGCGCACAATTATATGAATATATCTGATATTTAATTTCTTTGAAACAGCCAACAATGGCGGTTTACATACAAGCGTTCCATTGGAGCTCTTCAAATCGCTTGTATGTGGTGCAACTAGCTTTGGCACTTTTGTCTTTATTTAGTAAAAAATAAAACCCCCAGTGGGGATTAAATACCACCAAAAGAATGCTCCATCTGTGCCCAACATTTTTAATAAAATAAAAATACAATACAGCATTGCATGACTGAATAAATGTCAAAGTAATGCAGCGCTGAATAATGAAAAATGGCCTGGACAGTAAGGGGGTGAACACACCGGTCATGGAGTAGTTAAACAACCAATCCTCACAAAAGTGTAACAGAACACATTGCTCACTAGGACAGTAGCATTTTCCAAAACACATTGTTTGGGAACATATGCAGTACGCCCAAGAGACACAGGCAGAGTTCTTAAATGGTCTGCTAAAATTACAAGTTTTAACCCAAGAAACAAAGTCTTCATTTTGGTGGCAGGGTCCCTATGAGATCCGAAACCAAAATCAGTGATAACTACCAGGTTTACCGGCCTAGAAAGAGAAAGCCCCTTAATATACAAAGTAAACCTAAAAAACCCTGAAAAGGAGGATCTCAGCAGAAAGCGACCCCAAGCAGTATTGGCAGAAAAAAGGTTTACCTGAGGTTGAGATGTCAGAGACCCGGTCTCCTTCGCTGATTTAAGAGGTGGGAGCTCGTGCAGAAAAATTCAGATGTGTTTTCAGAATTACCTAACCAAACCAATGTTATTTACCATTACATTGTGACTGAGCTTCATGTCAAAGTAAAGCTAAGACCTTATTGTGTACATGAAGCTCGGAGAAAAAACATTTCAAAATAGGTACAAAAAAAATATGTTAGCCCTTGGGGTTATAGAGGAATTTAACAGCGAATGTTCAAGTCCCATAGTGCTCATCCTTAAGCTTAATAGCAGCGCAAGCTTCTGCAACAACTTTGAGGATTGTCCTATGTCACGTGTGGATTATTTAATAGAAAGGCTGGGGCCTGCCAGGTACATTATAGCACCCTTGACCTTACTAAAGGGTTTTGGCAAGTTCCCTTAATATCCAGGGCAAAGAAAGACTTTGTGACATGCGATGGGATGGTCCTCCGTTTTGACTTACATGGGACGCCCTTCGCATTCCAATGATGTACCACATTGCTGGATTCCTGGGATGGTTGGAGATCTCTCAAAAGCCATGTCAGACAGCGTTAAACCCTTCCTGTAGGCATTTCCATGTTAACGCTCCACAACATCATGCCTTGTGCGAAAGATAGCTCAATAAACATCCTTGCCCTGAGAGTTGGCAGTCATCACTTTGTGTTTGTTATAACTCTGAAACCCTGTTGCTGGGTATCAATCTGGGCAGTTACAAATCATGTGGTCACTATGTTAGCTATGACAGGCTGGAAACTTTATTGACAAAATAAGGCTTCAGTCTGTATATGGCACTGCAGATGCCACTGCAGCCTGAGGTCGGCAGTGTGCATCTGTACAATGATTTGTCAGACACAATTACAGTATTAATAAAAATAAATCAATTTTTTTTTGCATTCATCAGACTATATTAAAAAAAAAAAGAAAAAAGCAGCCATTTTCTTATAACAGTGTACCAAATTCAAGTCTTGTGTTTCCTTAAAAATACAGTAGATAACATCTGGTGCATGTGGCTGTTCCCAAGTCTGGCCTGGTCATCTAGTCATCACTGACCTATGGTCATGACAAAGGGTGTTATTTGAATGGTAAAAGCAAAATTACTTTTGAGTGAACTACTTTAACATTAGGCATTTCTTCGGATATATACCCAGTTTCCCTGAAAATAAGACCTACCCCAAAAATAAGACCCAGTTGTGACCATTCCCAGGGTGGGTGGCATAAGGGGGAACTTGAAAAGCCGCGGGAGAGGCAGGAGAGAAATCAGCGGTGCCAACAAAGCCAGCGCCAGATACCAAATGCACTCCGCCTGTGAGGAATCGATAGTGAAAGTGCGCTTCGCTCATTCTGGCCAGCGATAGGTTAGCAAATTGCTCTTGGAATGGTACGGCACCTCCGATTACCATATTTTTGTACATGAATACATGTAGACTTCTCTACATGAATAAGTGCGGATTGTTGTACATTAAAAAAAATAAAATAAGAACTACCCCGAAAATAAGACCTAGTGTGTTTTTTTTTAGCCAAAAAATATAAGACAGTGTCTTATTTTCGGGGAAACACGGTAGTAAATAAATGACTAAGGAAATTATGTTTTTCAGTTCTATTTCTGCAGATGTTCTCTTAGCAAAAGCAATAAACCCTCACTGCTACAAAAGGTGCTACAATTGCACAAACAGCCATGTCTCCAAATGTCTCGTTAGCATTTGAAAATGCCTGACATATGTTAATGCATCAAAGAAGCCATTCACTTTCTATAGTAAGTGAAATGCTGGAATTAAGGAAGAGCTAGGAGACCAAGCAGCACAATTTCACAAATGCGCACGCCTCAAAATATATGCCACTTCGGGATCAACTTGAGGACAACTTGGCAGGTTTTATTTAAGAAAAAAAAGAAAACCTATTAGAAGGGATTATGCATCTGAAATGTAAAGGGTATAAGAATACACATTAAACATTTATGCTAAAATCTGTAAAATGAAGGGCACTTAAAGGAATTGTGCTCCGAGAAAAACAGCTGGCAGTTCCAGAAAGAGCCGCTACTGTTGAACATGCTAGTTGCCTGGGTGTCTTTGGCTTCACAGTCCTAGACCAAGCATGCAGTAAGGTCCCAACCCTAAACTGCATAGTTATTCTAGGTCAATGAAAGTGTATTGAAGCCAAGAGATCAACAGGACAGTCTAGCAACTAGCATTTGTAGGAGAGAACAGAATTAGCAGCCAACATACTTCTGCCACAGCAGGTTTCCTTTACAACCAGTGGGTGTATCCACAAATGCAGTGGAAAGTACAACTGCACAAGGTGCAACAACACTTTAGTAGCCAGATTTACAGCATGGTTTTGTTTTTCTTTTTATCTGGCAGCAGTAAATGGAAATCCAGCTGGCTCTTCTGCTTATAATAACTGTGCTTTATATCAGTAAGTCAATATGGAAGCATCTGGCTTGAAATGCATCCAGGGAACAGAGAATACCTGTCCAAGGCTTTTGTCATAAACACCAGATTCCCATTTCTAAATACTTCCTTCAGCTGCTTATTTAATTTAGAAGAAAGTATACTGGGCATTCTCAGTCTTGTACAATATTGTATTCATTTTCCGAGTAACAAGAACGTGTCATCATGTTCATGCCCCCCTTCCAGCTCTTGTTTCGATTCCATCCTCCACTCCTAGATGCTGCTCATTACTCACCCCCACCCCACCACACACTTTGGTTGATACCTTGCGCCCTCTGTTGTCATGCCCTGCCATTGGTGCGTGTTAAGCCCTAAATGAAGCTCCCTGTTCCGACTAAAACTTCTGCAATCCCACCTAGAAGCAATGGCAGCAGGAATGGAACAATGCCTTAAAGTATATGTATAAAAGATCCTTGAATACCATTAGCACATCACTGATTGACTGATCTTGCTCAATGTGTGTTGCTGCTTTAGAAAAAAAAGATGTGGATCCTGTATTCACCTCTGTCTAAGCTATGAAATGGTGGAAGCCCTTAATAATCACAATGCAGCCAATGTGTACTGCATGCGTTGGTCAGTGCAGACATTGTGAATTTCTGACCAGGGCTCAAATCAAACTTGTGGTCCCACGGGTTGACACACATGCAGTGTCTGCCCTGTTTCAATTAGGTCTAATAGCCAAAAGGTAAGTAGTAAGCGTGACAGTTTACATACACCAAATTTGATAACGGCATGCAATCACTGTGGCATCATTTCGATAAGCTTATGCAATGTTGCAACATTTATTTCCGCCCAGAGTTGTATTCATTTTTTCACCAAGATCTTGTAGTGATGATGCGAGTGAGACCACTGCGTAAAGTCTTCTTCAGAACATCCCAAAGATTCTCAATGGGGTTAAGGTCTGGACTCTGGGGTGGTCAATCCATGTGTGACAATGATGTCTCATTCTCTCCGAACCACTTTCACAATATGAGCCCTATGAATCCTGGCATTGTCATCTTGGAACATGCCCATGCCATCAGTGAAAGAAAATATCCATTGATGGAACATGATCATTCAGTATATTCAGGTAGGAGAAGAGAGAAGGCAGGAGCGAGGAAGTAGGAGAGAGGAGGAGGAGTGCCTTGCTGTGTGTTTGTGGAGACACACAAGGCATACTAGCACACACAAGGGTAGCTTCACAGGACCCTGCAAGGAAAAAAGCCCCTAAAACAGGATACTCAAGGCACCAGCCGATTCTGCAGCAAATTAAACCCTTTAAACATCTATTTAAATAGTTTAAAAACATTTTGACTTTAATATCACTTTAAACATCCCTTTGGGTGAAATGGCCCTGTAAATAAAAGATATTAGACACTAAGTTTAAACAATCTACATCTGTCCTTTACAGAACACACATATACTCCATTGCAGCCCCTTTCAATCTTTATTCCTAAAAATAAATTAATACTGCGAAAAAGAGAATGTCAGTGATTTAAGATTAGTTGGAGAGCAGACACAGGCCAGTGAACCCATAATGCTCTATAAACACATTGGCATGCTTCGGTAGTCACAAACAGCAAACAAACGGAATACTAATAACACAGACTAATGATTATAGCTCCCCTGGAACAATCAGGAAGGTCGTTTTAGGAAAACTCTTTATGAAGAAAAATCTAAAATCATCTCCATAGCAGAGCTCATACAAAACACAAACCGGCCAGGGCAATGAGAACCTCAGCAACAATCTAATGAGACTTCAGAGAGGGGGAATAAAAGGGCCAGGAGTTACGTCACCTCAGTGCTGCCCATATCTCGGACCATGAAATGACACATTGTGCTCCACTGTTACCTCCCAAATGAGAAAAATAAAAAGCCAGTCATCCATGAGCTTAATAAACCAGGAATGGTGGAGAGGAGACAGGAAGGTTAAAAACTGTCAGGGAGGAGAAGCAGTACCTTGTATCACTGGTATGTAATGAACGTGAACTCTAACGGATCTGGTGAAGGGCGACTCCGCTTGTATACATTTTTTCAATATTTTTTTTTGGTTTTGTTTTACAATACATTGTAATATTCAAGTACATCGGAGGAATATATTCGTAGGGTGATAACAACATGAATCAAGGTATTGTCTTCTACCTTATGGGCACTGCTGCCTAAGGGGCAATGTAAACGGAATCAGTGTTTAGCAGTTGCCAGTAATGTGTTTTTAAACCAAAGATCCAGTATGACAGCTTGTAAGCTGGATCTAACAAAATTGAAAATAAGTGGGACGTAAGGGGACAAACATTTTCCCTCAGCCTTACGCCGGAGGGGGAGAGGGTCAGGGAGGGGGAGAAGCAGGATAGAGAGGGGAATAGAGTACAGTAGAATAGCAGAGGTGGGAGTGAGACCAGGTAGGGGTGGTTATACATTTTTATCTAAGATGATGTTCTAATCCAGGATATCAAAATAAGAAACCCTGTAAGCACGATTTAATACTTATTTTGTTCAATTACCGTGGTAAAGGGACTTGATATTTTATACTGATTAATAAAATTGACATTTAGTACATTTATACACTACACACTTGTATGTTTATAATACCTAGGTACAATCACAATTTTGATATTAACTATGGTCTCCCATTAAAAAAACCTATTCTGTACTTCTGGCTTCGGCTTGTAATCCGGTTTTTCTTTGGCTTTGACTTCTGTTCTTGTATATCTGTATGTGTACCCTTTGGTGAAGACTCTGTCCCAAACTGTACTGGGATTCTATGAGTGGTTATCTAGTTATGCATTTATGTGGGACACATCCTGAAAGCGGTCCTGCCACACATGTCCACCTGCACCTTATAGAGCGTGACTTACTCCTGTTAGGACCCTGTACCTGCTCTCCTGCGTGTCTGCACTGTGTTCAGGTTTTTGTTCCTGCTCTATCCTGTATTCACACTATGCTTCTTTCATCAGACCTCTTCGCCCTCGGAATTCCCAAAACCCCCAGCCAACAGTCCCTTGTTGCCATGGCACACAATGAATTAAGTGTACTCAGCTTTGGAAACATCTACAACTCGACAGATCTGCCCCCCGCCCCCGAAGACTACATTTGGGAACCACTGGTCCATATAGGTGAATAAAGTAAACTTAAGCAATACAAAACAATATATACGATACAAGTAAAAGCAGGCTGCCCCAATGCATGACACTCCAATGTACATGCCAAGCACACTGCAACGTATTCCTATCTGCTGCCTGCAGTGATAGTTTGGGGCAGGAGTGGCTTTTAAGGAGTAGCGCACAACTATTAATATTCTGACAGTCACTCATTAGTGTGCAGGGTTGCTGTGTAGAAAATTAGCTCCAATTAGACAACACCAGTACTTTCAGGATGCTGAAGACTGAATTAATTTGACTTAATCCCCAGGTATTATCGTACCATCACACAAGTAATCAAAAACAGCATATCATTATTAAGAGACAGCATTGTCGCTTAATATTGCATTTACCTGCTCGAAAAGAGACCTTCAGAAAATATCATGGGAAGCCATTTCATTTTGATGTGAATTACTGTACCAATAATGCCCACACAAAATATTATAGGCTACAATGAAGATAAAGACTGAATTAGAACTACAGAGGTAAGCCAGTCAATAAACTGCTGTGGCTTACTGTGACCAGAATTTGGAATGCTGTGAGTTGCCCCAATGCCTATGTGTGCGGAGACTGAGGCCAGGCTACAAGATTATCCTGCACTCCCTTATACAAGTTAACAGGCCTTTAGAAATCTGTCAACATTACTGACACAAGACTTGGCTTCCTAAAATTTCCTTTCATTGAAAACAAAACTTTCAAGGCTTAGATGCCAATCAGAATGAGAATCCCTTAGAAAAAAATCTATTATTAGGATACCGGCTATCCATTATAGGTCAGGAACCAATCCAACGCTGGAAACTGCTACTGGCTGACCTTTGGCAGTATTGCTAGTTCCAGGGCAAAGCAAGTCGCCGTGTCCGATATTGGGCGGACATCTGAAGTATTGCTAGTGCCAGGGCAAAGCATGTCATCACGTCTAATGCAGGTGAATGAACTGAACTGCATTAGCGTGATGACATCAGCGGGGTTTAGAGCGCCAGAGCTCAGAGGAGTGGGGCAAGTCTAGCAGGCTGGTGGGTTTGAGGATTGGGTGAGTATACATTTTTTATTTGAGCCCCTAAAGAAAAACCAACAGATAACCCTTGGTAGCCCCACTGCAAGGGTTACCTTTTTACATTCTTTGAGCATTAAAGTGTATCTAAACCAAAATGACAAAAATTTAATATATTGCAGCTTGCCAGTCCTAGCATCTGACGGCTGCATTAGTTTTTTTTTCAGGCTTCCTTTCCTCCTTTATTTTCACCTGGTGATCTAGTAAGTAAAGCACTTCCTGTCCTGAAAGGACAACGCTCACTCACCCTATTGTATCTATGGAGGAGCAGCGTTGTCACCATAAGGCTGGAAGTGTGTTAGGACAACTCCCCTTCTCTTTACCTCCAGATCAGAGGTAGAAGGTGTTTTGTAGTTCATGTCAAAAGGCAAATAGTAGAACACAGGACCTTCAACTTGCCTGATTTTTCTTAGCAATGTGTGGAAAGGGCGAAAGAGTTCCGACATGTCTTCTGCTTTGCGTTCGAGGTTTAGAGGTCCTTCAGAGTAAACAACAAGCCCACTGTAAACAAAACAAGAGACAAAAAGCAATTCAGCATATTATCATTAACATTACAACATTTAGACTTCAGCAAACAGCACATTAAAAAAGAAAATTTTAATGCTTTGGGGAGTAATTTTTTTAAATGTATACAGTCTTTGTATTACATATGTTACAAAAAAAAAAAAAAAGAACTCCCCAAGGCACTATGTGCTCTCCAAGAACACAGATTAGCAGTTGAAACCAGTCCTGTGGCTGCCTTTATCGGACACCTCCAACTGAGTCATGCCAGAGATATATCTAACTATATCTCAGGTCTGGGAGTAAACTGCAGGTCAGCTGGAGCAGAAGATAACATCTCAACATGTTATATGGAGCCGAGCACTTCACCTGCTGGCTAATAACACAAAACAAAGAAAAATTGTATAGTAATATTTTATTTTTGCCCTAAACATATTAAAAATTATATGTACAAAATAACTATACATTTCCTATAAGGTGCCTAAATCCTTCAAAGGTCACACTGGTTGATATGGGTACACTTTAAAACTTCTCACTTTTTAGGTTAAAAGTACAAAAAATAAAATTAATAATAATAAAGCAGTGCAATTCTTTTTACTGAACAGAAAATTGCCTTTACTTACCACACAATGGCTAGTCGAGGGATTGTAAACATTAATGCTGGTTCATAATCATCAATCATGTCTTGTGTGAGGTATCCAAGCTTTAAGGCTCTGTGAAGAGGGATTTGCAGAATTAAGCATCATAAAATTTAGGCGACATTACTGCTAGACAAACATACTCTCATTTAGCTACGAGCATTGAACAACTCCAAGCAAGTCAAGTCAATAAGTGGGTGGATAATGCCAGCGAGAAAACGCTGCAACTGTGCTCAAGTCCACTATAGTTACTTCTAATTTGTTTAATATAATTTAAGAGATAGCAGATTCTCTACTATGGCAATGCAGCCTCTTGTCAGACAATAAGACAAGCACCCTCACTTACATGTAATGAGCTGAGAGAGAAGGCGGAGCTTTTACCAGGGAACACATCAATCTGCATTTCCACAAGTTAAAAGGAGGAACTTTACCCTCATATTTAAAATTACAACAAAAAGGTATCTTTAGAATCTACAAACAGATACTTAAAGATAATTGCTGGCTTTTTAGCCTTTTCTTTTCCTCCCCATTCTTCTAAAAGTGGCAATTTTTACTAAGGGCAGATGAATCCATCTCTCTTTACTTCCTGGAACTCTGGCACATGCGACTAGGACATGTAAGCATGCACATCTCAGGGGAGGAAAATGCCTTTCTCTGAGATTTTGCAATTTACAGATAAGATTTCCCAGCAATGCTCTGTGATGTTACCTTCCCAGGATACATCTCTTAGGCATAGACTACATTACTAATGCCTATGAGGACCAGGAAGTGGAAAAAGTCATTGTAAGTAAAAAAAATTAATATATTTAACTAGTAAACTTAAGATGATTTGTAAGAGCTGAATGCGGTTATGATTTTTAGTAAAGGGGGGTAAAGATTTACTCTAGGAGGACAGGATTTCAGCCAGTTATATATGATGGATGTCAGGTCCAGTGGACATGATGCTATGACTTACTGTAAATATGTTGTTAATCAGTTTGACTGGGGGTAGTAGGCACGTGACTGCAACCTGAGCTGTGACCCACAGGTATAAAATATGTTGCAATGGTAAACAAGGGGTGCTTGCTTGGGGCCAAAATCGAATTTTGTAGTAAGTGGCCATTTCCCTTGCCGGCAGCCCCCTGGGATAGAATTGAGTGCTTCTGTAAAAAGGATTTCTACCAATGTTCTCCTTTCTATTTTTGCTCGGTTTGTACAGACATTCCTCGCTTACTGACTTACCTGCTTTGAGACCACTCGCACTTACGACCGACCTCCGACCTTGCGTGCCAGCGTCAGTGCGACGTGTCGCCGGCGGAAGTGATGTCCTCCGTTCTTCACTGCGGGTCCCGGTAAGTATTTTGTTGCCCGATGTACAGTACACTGTTCGGTACTGTACATCTGCAACCCTATACAGTACATTACTGTATAGAGTTCCTCACTAAACAACCAATCGGTTTAACGACCTGGTCGTAGAACGGAACTAGGTCGTTAAGTGAGGAATACCTGTATTGTGTAACTGTCTTATGTAACAACTAATTGAAAATATATGCACTGTGAATACTTTTTCCTTCATAAGAAATCATTACGTCCCTGCCTTTGTCTGGTATAAGAACCACATATGTTCCTGAGGAGGCTTTTTTAATAATTCTATACCTTATACACGTTTGGCTAAATTTAAGTTTTGGGGTCTTTGCAAGTTATTCTTGGTATTATACACTAAATTAGGAATTTAATGCTTAACCAGGTTTAGTTTGGTGGCAGCAATCTTTAGATTAGACGGAGTGGGTGGTGTGTAAGACCTTTCATTATGATTTCCCAGTCTAGTGAAAACAGAGTGATTTTACAACCCTCTTACCACTGAAATAAGACACGCGGCCACTTGGAGTAGTGTGCATACAGATACCAAGACATCTAAAAGCCCTTCATTGATTGGGTTTGTATCAGTGTATGGCAAATAGATCAGGTCAAAATATTTATTGTGGACAGGAACACAGTCGGGAAAAAGGTCAGGGAGATCTTCCTGTTGCAGTATCTATGACTTACAAGACACTGGGGACTGAATCAGCCCACCAGGGACAGTCTATTAAAAAATAAATCCCTTTTTCACGGAGCGTTCCTTTAAATAAGCCGGAATTTAAAGCAACGCTATGCAGTGTAATAGACTTCTGTCACAAGCCAGAATGATGTCTCCACTGAGAGCACCAGATAATGCTCAGTTTCTGCAGCCAAAGCTCTGTACAACTTAAGGAGGATTACATTTCTCTTCTTTGAATGGACAATCTACTACAATGTGTAACACACAAAGCATGAAAATGTAAATCAGCTTTTCTGCCAGGAAATAATTCAATTACCATGACATCATAAACTTCCACAGAGACGGATTTGATAAATCTGCAGGTCAGTGCGGTGCGTCCGATAATACCGTTTTACATTTGGACGCCTTTGATTTTATTCTTTAACAGAGGGAAATTTTAATTAATGGCTTACGTTGGGAGATCAGCGGTGACGGCTCAAGATATTCTGTGATCGACATGCTGGAAATACTTTCGGAATTTCATTTGACACAAGCAAATTCTCAGTACATTAATGTATGACCCTGGCTGGATTCTCAGTGGTCCTGAATAACACAGGGGTGTTAAAGTAGAACTGCTATAAAAGGATGTACTTTCTCTGTGCTCTGATACAATTTCACTCAGCTCTGTAAATATGCACTTCCTTGTGTCACCTCTCTCACGGAGCCTGCTTACTGAACTACAACTCAACGTCTGAACTATGTAACATTACCATTGCTTGCTGGAAGAAATGGAGAATGTGAAAAATGGAGATTGCATCACATCGACAAGCATGAAAGGAGATGCAACAAACTGGGAATCCAGAAAGTTGATTAATGTGATGGGCAGGTAGAAGGCAACACTACATAAAGGGATTTTTTCAAGTAAGCTTTGACTACATCAGAAACAACTCTACTATGTATTCCTATTAGGTATGCATCGATACTAGTATTGGTGCAAATACCAGGTATTTGGGCGAGTACTCGCACGAATGCTCCGATACCTTTCCCGATACTGGAGATTCCCTCTGACCGGCAGTGCGGCGAGGGAACATGGAGCTGGGAAGCTGGCTCTATGCTGTTTGGCTGTCTCGATGCTGATTGACAATCAGTGTCCAGCCGGGCAAACAAATCTCATATGGCGACACGACCCCCAACCTGCAGACAAATCATTCCGCTCACATAGATCCTTAGCAGCAGTCATTACCGTACCAGTCCCTCGGCCAGTTGGGCAGACACCGCTGTCCAGGATCTGCCCACGTCTCCTGTGTGCACAGCGCCCGCGTGATCGGCCCTCAGCCTGCTGATGCGCATGCACAGGATTTCTGAATGAGCGCGCTGGGCAGTCTGTGCATGCGCAGTAGCAGGCCGATTATGTGGGCGCTATACACAGGAGACGTGGGCAGATCTGGGAGAGCGGCGTCTGCCCAGCTGGCCAAGGGGCTGGTACGGTAATGACTGCTGCTAAGGATCTATGTGAGGGGACTGGGTGCCTGCAGGGTGGGAGTCGTGTCACCATATTGTCAGATCTGTTTGGCCAGCCTCGATGCCAATTGGCTGGGAAGCTGGCTTCCCGGCCAATGAGCATCGAGTCGGCAAAACAGAACGGAGTCGGCTTCCTGGTCAATGAAGAAGCCGGGCAGATTACCCGGGAAGTTGGCTCTATGCTACTGGAAGTAACCATGCTGGGATTTTACTACTCCTTTAAGAGCTGTCCCTCGGAGGTACAAAGTTCACTTAACGGCCACCATCCCCAGATATACATATTCACCATCCTTTCATATGGCCTTCAGCACCATTTGGAAGCAAAATGGCGTACACAGGGCTGAGGACTCTCTTCCCACCCCCCCTTTGAAAGCTGAAAGGGTGTTTGAGCAGCCAGCCGCAAAGCACCATTGCGGTCACATGGAAAGAAATAGTCATGATCCCCCATATCTGGAAGTACAGGGTATCTTCACTGTCAGCAACCGGGGAGTATAGGAAAAGTGATGTGAATGTGAGCAGCGGGAAAGATGTGTGTGTTTGGGGGGATATAAATTAAGCAAATTAGTTACTTTGCCCTGCATGAGCAAAGCACAGTTTCACTTTAAAGCTAGGAAAGTCAGGAAATCACCAGCACTCAGTAGTAAAGATAAATATGTCCCTTTTATTGGACAAAGCGTCACAGACATCCAAATAAACCGACGTTTCGGGTCACATCTTTCTGCCATGAGGAAGGAACCCTGCGTGGCCCTGAAAAGTCGATTTGGATGTCTGACGCTTTCTGTCCAATAAAAAGGGACATATTTATCTTTACTACTGAGTGCTGGTGATTTCCTGACTTTCCTGTGTTTGCACGGCGCCATCCGTGGTAATTCATCACTGCGAGCAACACTTTTTTCTTATTTGGCCGGGACTGCTGTGAGGAGTGCGGAGGGTCTCTCCATCTACTCACTTTAAAGCTAAACTCCAGGCAAATGGGATAACATCCACTAGCATAGCAGCAGGCTTACCTTTATATAATGACCTTTTTCAAACCTAAAATCCCCATTAACTTGTGGGGCATCTTCAAAGTTTGCCTACAGGAGTGTCTGCCCACTGCCTTTTTTTCCTGTTGTGGAGACCGGTCACCTATGCCCGATTCCTTTTTTTTTAATATAGAATTTTATTGCCGTTTAATGCACAATTCAATACAATAGAAGGCAAACAGTTTCACAAAAACCATCCTCTCTATCATTCATTTAGCAAAGCATTGAAGGCTAAAAGGATGTTACACTTAGGGGTAAAGGAGAATGTCTAAGAGGGTCATATAACAGACACGAAAGCATAATTGGGAGCAGTGTATACACAGTTTATATAATTTGAATGGGGTATAGCATATTTAATAGAATAGTTTTAATTATATAATATTGGTCCTTCGAGGACATTACAAAAGGTACCATATGTGTCAAATTTCTCCTTATTCTCAACCAAGAGCTGCAGGTACTGAGTACATAATTTATCCTTGGCCTTTGCCTACTGTCTATTTGCTGGATGACCCAACCAACCACCCACGCAGTCAAGTCATTCTATTTTGGTTGCAGGGATGTCAAAGCTGCCTGGAGCAGGGATATTACATATGCCAATGCTAGCTCTTGCCTTCCTGTGTTATCCTTCACATTGCGTTGCCCATCCTTCTAAGCCTCCATCAACTGTTCAGGATCCTACTATTCCTAGCTTCCGAGGAGCTGAAGAAACAGTGTGAAGCTACAGAGCAGACTTGCATGGGCCTGCTTTGATCCTCTGAGCCAGGTCCTGTAGACCCTAGCTGCTTAGAAGCTCAGGACACTGAAAGCAAAATGCCATGGTTTGGTGGAGCAGACTTCCCATCTGCCTTGCTTTAACCCTCTCTGCTTCCCTGAACCTATATCCACTGATCAGCATCCTTCAGCACTAAGCTGTCTAGGAGCTCAGGACACTGAGAGTGTGAGATTTCAGTGGAGTAGACTTCCTGTTTGGTGTGCTGTTCCTCTCTCCAACCTCCCAAGCCTCGATCCTTGCTCAGTGTCTCAGTGTGAGGACAGTGTTTCTTTCTTTATTAAACTGCAGCCCATTTACCCTTAGCAGGAGATTAATTGGCCCCATTACTCTACTAGCCGATTTACATACAGAGATGACTGGTCTGCTTTTCCTTTGGCACTGCCGACACACAATCCCACCCTTAGCATTACATTGTAGTTCACTCCTCCAAGCTACCGAGCGAAGGATACTCTGTATACCTTGTAAAGTCTTCACAGGTTTATTAAAGATAAATAAGTCGTTATAGGTAACGGACCATTTAAAAAGATCTTTTACTGAATGCTCTGCACATGGGTAGGGTGGCAGGAGAATTTTATGCATGTCCCAGAGTTCAGCTTTAGGGTAAACACTTAAAACGTTTATGGGATCATTCTGAAAAAGGGTATACAGCATGTAAATAACACAGAAAGCATTTAGAGGGCAAAAAGGTTAAAACTTATTTCAGGTTTCCATTTCTGTCTGGAGAGAATTCCTTTTACTTCCTGTACAACTGACCACTGTGTCTGCAAAGTGAGGTAATGGAACACTGACAGGAAAGGAAATACAACAGAGATTGTAATTGTTTCCTACTTTAACATTAATGGGAACTAAAGTGCGCAGTACTTACCTCCACTCCAGTGATGCAACGTCCGGTAGCTCCCTCGCCACCGCTGACTTCTTGGTCAGCCAGGGACGACGCAACTCCAGCGCATGTGCAAGGAAGTGGATTCATCCCAGCACCAAGGCATGCCGAGATTGTGCACAGGTTTTTGGATGGAGTACTGGTTTAAATCTTTCTACCATAGTTGAAGTTACCCATTAGGCAATGCCCTCACCATTTTCCTTCAGAGAAGTCTTACCTTTCTACAGTTTCACAAAACAGGACAATTACTTCCTGTTGCACGTAGTACTCCTTTGGAGTTTTCACAGGGACCATTGCCGACACATAACTGCAATATGAGCAAAGAAATACAATAAGGACCTATTTTTTATGAAAGAGAACTTGCCATGCAAAAAAAAAAAGAAGGAGACACAGTTATTTCTATTCTTCATGTAGGTTTTCCCTGTGCTCCCAGGAGGGCCCCTGAACCCCTCAACACACTGTATGTAATCCTGAACTTAAGCTCAAAGTAAGAGCTTGGCTACACCACGCAACCCATGTTACGGTGAAAGTCAGAGTTGAGCTTGCATTGCACTCTGGGGTGCAGTTCGTGAGTCAACGAGTACAGAGGTTTAAAGGCTCCTAGATACATGGAAAACTATTTAGTGAGAACAATTATGCTATTATATAATGGATTCACTTTTTTATGTAGAATGTAGATAGAATGACAAAGAAAAAACACTCAGATGTATATGTATGAGGGAAGTTGATAAATCTACGTGTGGCCAAGCTATAAAGCATAATGAAAAGAACATAAAAGGTTTTGAAATATTTCACCTTAATTCAAACTCTGCAAAGAGAATATCAAAATGCCGAAGGGAGTCCTTAATTTTCTCTGTGTACATATTCAGATCCCTGAGGGCCTGGTCGCGGATGATGTTTCTGACCTCCTCCAGGCTTCTGGTAAGGTCTTTAGCCAGCGGTCTCATGGCCATGCTCTCTATTTCCCGGTTCATTATGATTGAGCCGGCAGCCAAACACTGCAGAGACAGACCGAAGTTAGTAGAAATCTTAGAGCTGAACACAGACAGACATATCAGATTTACGCAGATTAAATACACATATGGAAAAGGTTTAAACTAGCAAAGAATTTGCAATTTTGTGCATCAAGCAAGCCTACCACACCATACAGCCAGACCCTTGACCTCCATTCCAACAGCAGTCAAATGAAGTCAATAACAACAAAGCAGGACAAAACACCCCCCCAACCTGCTGACTGGAAAATAAATGAGCAATAGCATTAGCCCACTGATAAATGAGCAATAGCATTAGTTCACTGATAAGGACAACCCTTTGCTCCTGTCCACCTCAAATTACCTTTAACATGACAGAAGCGCAGAGGGGAGGCGATGGGACAGAGCTGCTTCGTCTGCATGGGTCTTCATGAATGTGCAGCACACTCCTACAAGCCTCTGTCACTCAATGAGAGGAGAGAAGAGTGGAGAGGATCCAGACAATATTATTGTTGGGATCGCTGCTCAGTACAGAGCTTAGCCCCACCCACAGTATATTACATAGAAAAGCAACTTATGGTAGAATTTTGATTACAGGAGTACATTGAAAACCACACTCCTCTATCATTAGGAAACTCAAAATGCAAAAAAAGTGTACAGAATAGTTCTCCTTTAACAAAAATGTATCTCATTTGTGCATCACTCGGCTGTAGATCCTCAAATCATCTCTGAATTGGTGCTGACACTGTCCTTCCTTCTGGAGTGTGACTACTTTTGTTGCCCATGGTCCCTGTGTGTGTTGCAAAGTAGTCACCGCACCAAGCTCACTCCTGTGATGACTACAATATCACGTTTAGTTTACCAATTTGTATTAAGATTGTAGTCCATCATGGGAGTGAGCTTGGAGTGGTAACTACGTTACAACACACACAGGGACAATGGGAAACAAAAGTAGCCTCCAGAAGGAAGGACAGTGTCAGCACCAATTCAGAGATGATTTGAGGATCTACAGCTGAGTGATCCACAAATAAGATAAATGTTAATAGCTAAGGTACTTGAATGTATTTTTAAGATTTAACTCGTGTTTGTCTTTTAATATTACCCTTTCCAATGATCCTGGAGCCACATTATGTAAAACGTACAGATGGTGCCTTCCTACCCCATCTCCCTCATTCACAGGATGCCATTCTCTAGACTACAGGTGCTATTCAGTGTGTTGCTGTGGGGAAGTGACAGGTCCTCCTTAAATTAAAATCACTCAAAGCAATAAAGAGCATATCTGAAGAAATGGGAACCGTGAGCAACATGATTTATTTAGCTTAGAAAAGAACCATCACACTTAAATGAGAGTTGTATTTCTTATATGTAACAGACTTGTACAGGCAGTAAAATACACACTTTATTGCATGAAATTACTGGGAGAAAAATATCAGAGCGGGAAGAGAGACATGAATTATTTATGTTCATGGTTTACAGTCACAGCAATTTTCTGGCTGTGTCTCTTGCTTTATTTCATCTTTAAAAGGGAATCCTTATATTTCTAGGGCTGTTGTAGGCTGGTGCAGACTTGGGCGATCTGAAACATGCGTCCCGAGAACGCACGATCGTGTGCAGTTGCACACAGCGGTTGCCGCGTGACCCCATTGATTTCAATGGAAACAGAGTTTCCCTTGCCAGCTGCCAGGAGCACTGCGTCTGTCCCACATGGTGCAAGTTGATGGAACGCCGTGCCTGTTTAAGGGCAGCCATCGTGGACTCACCAGGGGAGTCAGCGTAAGCTGCCACACAATTAGCCTCCTTATCTTGGAGCAATGTGAGGGTGGCACTTTGCTCCCTGCGAGCTGCCTTAATGCTAGAGATATACTCCCCCCTAGTTGTAGCTTTAAAAGCATCCCACACCATTGGTGTCGACGCAGTTCCCTCATTTACCTGCCAATAAGTCAGCATTGCCGGGGACACCCTCGCTGCCACTCCCTCCTCCCCCAGCCACTCAGACGATAGTTTCCAGCCCCCTGACTTCCTGCCCCCGGGCACTGAAAAAGTGATAGACAGTGGGATATGGTCCGACAGGCCACCAGGTAAGTAGGTATCCCCCGACACAATTCCCAACATGGTCTGGTTGGCAAACGCCATGTCTATCCGGGCCGAGGAGCCATGAACATAGGATAAATGAGAATAAGCCCTGGTGCCAGGGTGCTTCCACCGCCACACCTCCTCCACCATGGCCGTCTCGTCCCAGGATAGTAATTCAGTGCCGGAGGCCTTGCCGGGTTAGAGGAGTCCAGAGCGGAGTTAAGGATGTTGTTAAAATCCCCGGAGATGAGAACTGGCAGCGGAAGGTAGGGAGCCAATTTCTCTAGGATCGTATATAAAACCTGTACATTGAACGGCGGGGGCAGATAAACACTGACCACCGCCATCCGTGTAGCTTGGATATCAAGTACCACAATAGACTGTTTCCGCGCTTACCGGACCTAGAAGGCATATCCCCCCGCACCGGGCATCCACCGGAGATCGGGTAGGTAAGTCAGGAGCCGGTTCGCCAGGATTTACTCAGGATACAGGTCAGTATAACGGCGGAGCTCCCTCAGACACGTCCTCTCTGCCTCACATCCCGGCCACGCCCCCAAAATGCAATAAGTTTAAGTATCTGAATTTTATTTATATCGCCCCACTGCAATCCTCTGCCCAGCAGATTGGGAGTGGCAGGGCCAACACCAAGACAGTGGGGGTCTGGTGCAGGGCGGTCTGTCTAACATAGGGGACATACAGATAGGAGGAAAAGGCAGAGTGGTGGCTTCTATGTGCACCGATATCTCCTGCAAACAGGCTGGGATGCACTTGCACTGTTCTGGACCAAGCTACAATGTAGGGAGGGAACTCTGGATTACAAGACTGATTAAACAGAACTACACACAATTTGGCAGGTAAACAGCTCACATTTTTTTTTTCAGCTGCTTGATCAGAGTCCATCTTTAAATACCACATTATAGGCAGGTTCTTACGTAGGGCAGCAAGTATCCTACAGAAATTTACCGGATTGGCGAAGATCCCCCTCAAAACCCAGAGCACTCTAGCCAGCAAGCTTCGATACTTTGATAGTGTAAAAGGTGGTGGTCCGGAACTCCACACCACCCCTCCCTTGGCACAAACCATGGGCCTACCAAGGAGGTATTGGGTTGGCTTTCCACACAGTGTTGAAATTTGATAACAGTTCCCTAGGATTTGGGGGTCTTTTCAGATGTAAACATCTGTAGTTCAACTAGACTCCTGCTACCATTATTTTTCCTAGAAGTTCCTGAGCCAACTTCAGGGTCTGACATACCAATAGGCACTTAGAGAGTTACAGCAGTATGTTACAACATGCAAAAAGTAAAAATAGATAGGATAGATAGAATAGAATTTAAAGTGGGCAAAATATGACTTCAAAAAGTTCCATAAATTGATATTTATTGCAGGTTTGTTCACACAGGAAAGAACAGCTTGTATATAACAAAATTACTCAAGTGAGAAAGTATTTTTTTTAAATTGGCACACTTAAACATCTTGTACCCAATCAAGTTAGTACCTTGCCACATATCTGAAGATCCTTTAAACCAAAACAGGGGTAATGTTAAAAAGGAGAATTGCAGGGAGTATAAAAAATAATCAATAAATCTAAATAACCAATGGTTCTGTGCATTTTACTTTGTTTCAGAGTTGGCAAATGGATAAAACTGCTACTTCTTATCAATGTTATGTTAACGTTAACAGATTATGTTATTAAAAGGGCCCCTTGCATGTTCTTAAAGGAGAACTATGAGATGAGTGATTTCCACTCATCTCATAGTTCTAA
The DNA here is from genome assembly GCF_000935625.1 of Nanorana parkeri. Classification (NCBI taxonomy): domain Eukaryota; kingdom Metazoa; phylum Chordata; class Amphibia; order Anura; family Dicroglossidae; genus Nanorana; species Nanorana parkeri. The sequence continues at coordinate 334,130 of NW_017306915.1, forward strand.
GCCGACCTGTGACAATGAGACTGTCACAGGTCGGCTCAGTAGAACGGGAGGTGAGGCAACACATACCGGATTCCCTCACCTCTCGATCCTGTCACGGCTCTCTGCCGTGACAGGGGGAGGGGCTGCATTCCCCTCTCACCGATCCGATCTGCCAGCGCTGACTGGCGGAACGGACGGGGGAGGGGGCGGGTACAGCTGGCTCTGCCTCTAGATAGGCAGAGCCAGCTGTCACTCACACAGCTGGGCGGATCCCGTCAAAAGAGTCGTGATCCGTCCCGGCTGCGGCGTCTCAGTATACCGCGAGCTGTAGCTCGCGGTATACTGAGCTTAGGGTAACGGGAGGACGCTAGTTTGTGTCCTCCCGTTACCCTTTGGAGAACTATGGGGAAAAACACTGACCCCATAGTTCTCCTTTAATAAAGTGCCTTTCTAAGCCTAGGCAAAAGAACATATGGTCTCTGGCTACCAGGAGCATTGTGGGAGTTTTAAGTCATTAGAGACATACAGAGTCTACTTTGTTGATCAAACAGACCCAGCCTGGACGATAAGAGACTCCGCAAAGCACAATCAGTAGGCAAATCCTGCAAATGTAATAAAGAAATATAGCCAATCTCACATAAATACATACACCATAAAATCAAGGTTTTAAAACATTAACCCACACTCATGGATTTTTATTAAGCTAAACACTTTCGCACAGCACCTCTAAATGTGGCCTGCAGAATAACTTGTAGTGTCGGTTACAAATCAAATCCCAACATATATAAAAGCTACTAATTAGAACATGGATTGTAATGAGGCATGTATTGTAGGATGGAGCTGCTTTGTGTGTAATGGATAGTTTAATATTATAGTACACACAATGGCTTTCCTTTACAAGTACGGGTTTTTGGAGCTTTAGTTAATTTTCTCCAAGGTTTGTATTAAAAAACAAAAAACAAAACAGAAAGTAAAACGCATGTATCCATAATGTAGATCCTTGCTAGTCTCCATCTCTCTTGCCAGCTGAAAATTGTGCTGTCCTGACAAAATACCACACCTTCCTTTACATGCGTTACCCTCTTGAACAACCTTTTGGAAGTAACTGAATACCAAGCATTGTTCCAATACAAGGAGTGAAATGACTTACCTCTGCCCCAAACCAGAGCTGTCCAGCAAGATTATCATGACGAATTTCTTCTGGAAATTTGACACAAAAATCCCGGTTTGCTCGCTCATGTTGAATGCATTCCTCCATGATCTGGTTTATGATATTCAAAACATTATCCTAAGGACACAAGAGGAAAAAGGAAAAGAAATGAAACAAGATTCTTTTAAAATTAGGTTCCTCGTTAGTATCCTTTATTTGGAAAAACAAACATTTTAGATTAAATTAATTCATGAACCCCTCACATTATAAAAAGCACCTTTCCTTCAAGATGGCTCCTTATACACTGTGTGTCCAGATTACATAATTAGCTATAATTTCACGCTGGAGTTGCTAGAGGGCCAGACCATTATAAATAGGGAAGCAGGTTGTTTACCACGACAGTAGAAGTGATTTTTTTCTGAAGATACGGATAAAAAAACGCGATTTAACAGCCTGTGAACGTGGGATGATTGTTGGCGCACAAGCCATGGAGCGAGTACCAGCAAAACAGCAGAATTCGTTAAATGTTCAAGAGCAGCTGTTGTTAAAGTGTTTAAAGACTGGACTGTCAGCCGAAAATCTGGGTCTGTGGCCGTCAGCGACTAGTCAATGTTAGGGCAGAACGGAGAGTGGCAAGACTGGTACAAGACAACAGAAGGGCAACAGTGCCGTGTCAGATTCCTCGCATCACCTTTCAACATCTCGTGGAGTCATCTCGTGGCCCAACAAAGTCATCTCGTGGCCCAACGAAGTACTGATGGGGTGGTCATAATAATCTGGCCACTCAGTGTATTGTTATGCCAAGCAGCTGCGTGAACAGAAAAGGCCAAGTAGATCTGTACTAAACACATTGTAGAGGGATGGACAAACCATTTGAGCCAATTGCACAGCTACACAAGGACCCCATTGGAGCTTGCGGTCCATTTCTATTCGATACAAGTTGAGCGAGTGCTGGAATCCCCTCCTACATCATGTAGATGAGTGAAGGGGGTGCTCACTCTTAAATTGTAGTAAAGGCTACTTTTTCCTGTGTATATCCATCCATCCACAGCTAATAAGCATTGTTTTCTGACTAGCAACTTAATGGGAGCCAAAATCTGGACTTCTACCGAGGCCCTTTAGCAACTACAGATCAGAATGCATTTGTCGGTACCCTTACAGCTCATTAAAAATAATGGTTCATTACTCCTGAAAAGTGATGCAGTTAAAAGGAAAGGTCTCACGTATACCTGCATGACTTGGTATGTCAGAGTAAAGTAATAAAGTGTTAGGAAAAAAAGATTTGTTTATTCTACAATAGTATTCTAAAATGGCCAAGACAGATTTATTGGTAGCCCTAGAAAAGGTTATAAATAAATCGGATCATAAGGATATTCAATCACAGAAAACAATTAGTATCACGTCTTTAATCTTGTAATCAGTAGTCTACTCTGTTTGGTATCATCCTGTGCACCACACTGAATGAAGGCAAAGATCTGGAAGAAGATTATAAACCAGCATGTCAAAGGTAAATGCTACAAAGGCCATCTCCAAGCAGCTTGTTGTTCCAGTAACAGTTGCAAATATTCAGACGTTTAAGGTCTATGGGAGTGTAGCCAAACTCCCTGGATGCAGCCACAAGAGGTAAAAGCCAAGGAAAACGTCATAGAGATGCAAGCTGAACTCCATGGTCAATGAACATGTGTCTGATCGCACCGTCCGTCGCTTTTTGAGCTTAAAAGGAAAATGACCCAGGAGGACACCACTGTTGAAATAAAAACATAAACATAAAGCGGACAGACTGAAATTTGCTAAAATGCATATTGACAAGCCCAATGCTTCGGGTAGAATGTCCTTCTGACAATTGTGAGCAAGTCACTTTTGCTCTATGTTCACACACAGAAAACCCTTTGAAAGAAAAGAACTGTACCTATGGTGAAACATGAAAAAGGCTTGGTGTTGTTTTGGGGCTGCTCTGCTGCATCTGGCACAGGATGCCTTGAATCTGTACCAGGAAGAGAAAAAAAAATCTCAAAACTATCAAAACTATCAAGGAACCCTGTAGGGAAACATGCTCCCCAAAGTGAAAAAGCTCTGTCTCATACAGGGCATGGGTTCCTCAACAGGATAATGACCCAAAACACACAGCTGAACGCTTGCAAGAGTGGCTCAAAACATTGGAATATTCTGAAGTGGCCATCATTGACCTGATCTGAATCCTATTGAACATCTATGGAACAAGCTTAAACATGCAGCCGAGAGAAACTCTTCAAACTTGAGACAGCTGGAGCCATTTGCTCAAGAAGAGTTACCTGTTGGCAGACGCAGAAGTCTCACAGAGCTACAGAAAAAGATTGGTTTTCAGTGATTGCCTCTAAAGATTGTGCAACAAAATATTAGGTTAAGGGTCCCATCATTTTTGTCCGTGACAACATAGTCTGGTAAATTAAAAACCCCAAACCAAAGTCCGATTCTTATTAAACATAGAACAAATGATGGATGCCAATTACTTGTTAGTTAAGCTGCCAGTTTCAAGTTACATCATAGAAAATTGTGAGTTCCTGTTTTACGGAAGGGTACCAACACATTTGTCCGTGTCTGTCTGTCCTTCACTGACTCCCAGGCAGTAAAAACTGGGCTTTCTTTGACACCTTGATGCCTCACTGATCACTGGCACCTCCCACAGAGACTCCTGCCTCCAAACAAATGTGTCCTCCTGAAACAGGTTTAATCTCTATTCAAACATGTATGTTTATTAAAAATGTAACTTCAACCGTTGACCAACAAAGTTGATATTTTAGCTGTGCTTTGACTAATTATGACTACCACCCCCTCATCTCTCCAGGTACTTTCCTGAACAGCTGGCCATCCCCAGAAGACAGCCACATAATAAACCGAGCTGTCAAACAGGTAATCATATTTGAGATACAATCTGGAGAGAGCATCCATAATCAAACAATCCAAGCACTTTACAGCCTGTCTCATCAGAGAAATACATGCATTACATTGCTCACCGACTATGGCCGTAAATCTAAGTACTACCAGGAGTTAAAGATATTTTTAAATAACCAACTTTGTGTGTAAATTTTTACTGGATGGAGTTTGCGCTGAATAAATCAGCCAAGATGCGACGCCTGAAGAGCCATTTCCTGCAGTTATTGACTAATATAAAGATTTATCATCTGCAGCTCAGAGAAATGCAGATTACACGTATATTTAGCGATCCGTCCCCTGTATCTCGCCTCTGCGATGAAAGGAAGGAGATTTATTAGCATTGCAGAGTCTGCGGAAAGAAACGTTTGTAAAAAACATAAGAGTACATGTTGCAGAACAAAAAAAAGCACATTCTATAGCTCGTTAGACAGATAGTGAACCATGCCGCCAAGTTCACGGGTAACGAGGTTCCCATATAATTATCGCTTATTACAAATCACAGGGAGAAGCAGTAATTTCACATGTTAAGCAGTTCATCTTAATAGAAAAATACATCAGAACACAAAGGGCTACTGCAATTTAGCTGAACGGTGGACTTTTCCTGGACAATAAAAAATCTCAGTAAAACTAACCTCTCAGAATTTTAGCACAAAAGAAATGTGTACTTGGGTTATGATCCAATGAGAAGAGATTGGCTCTACACACTCCCTGGCAACTCTGAGAAAGCTGTATTTTTAAAGGGCACGTTCACTATTAAAATTTACATATGAGGTGCACAACTTCACGATATTAACAATTAGCTTCCCATTTCAAGCTGTAGTCAGTTTTAGGGCACATTCACACCACCTCCAGACCAGCAGCATTGTGCTGCTCTTTTCCTGGCTATCTGTAGGTCTTGCAGAGGTCCCCAGCAAGACCTAAAATTGAATGCGGCAAAACGCAACAAAAACAGTGCGTTCCAGATCTGGTCTAGAAAATGGTGTGAACCTGCCCTTAGGGCCATTAAACAGAAAATGCCAAAGGCCAAAAGTATGCAATATACTGCTGCTTTGTAAACATGGCAGTAAGGGGCTATCTGTAGAAAGACAACCACCAAAATTTGACTGCCTTTTTTCACCCTATTTACATTTTTATTCAAATTTTGGATACACCATAACAGAAACAAAATTCAATTAACAAGTAGAACACAAAAATTCATATAGCAAACCAAGGATCTCAACTTCTGCCATCCCAGGAGAAAAGTTGAGGACAAAGTTCTCGACCTCCCCTTTGTCCGTTTTTCCTCTGCACCTCATCAGATGTTTAGCATCCATATAAATGGTAGTCTACAGACCAGAGAAATGCTCGTCCAGCTAAGACAACGGACTCACAGTTGCCAGGTGTTGAAGTCAATGTGGGCACAACATGTAGAGTGGTGAAGAAGAGAGAAACACCAGAGAAAGTGAGTAGAAGAGGAAACGAGAAATTGTAAAGACGCTCAAAGAAAAGATGAGTGCATGCCAGAAAAAAAAAAAAAACGAGGGAGGGGAGACAAATTACAGAAAGGAAGTAAAGTAGGGTATACACAGTTAGAAATTCGATTGAATGAAATTGATTTTGGGACATTCAATCACCTTTCTAATCATTGGTGGGGTAAAAGTGGATGATCAATTTCGACCGCAGTGACGGAAAAAAAAAAAAAGGAGTATGTTACAATTTCGTTTGATCGAGATAAATTTTCCAACAGTAAATGTGGTTTTCTTTCGGGAAACTCCATTCATTCCAAAATAAAATGTTAAATGGAGACGGAAATCAAACAAAATTTAGATTGACAATCGCCAAGTCTCTGATGGTATTATAGACCGTACCGATGGGATTTTTTTGTACGAATGCTTGTTTGAAAATCTACCTGTGTATGCCTTGCTTAAAAAGGTAGGAAGCAAGGTCCAAAAAAGGCAAGGACTCCATGATCTGACCCAACCAAGCAGCAATCAAGGTCCACCAAGGTATTCACCTCAGCTGCAGGCCAGAAGGTAGCAAAATCTTAGTCTTCGGTCACATCACTTTCAGCTTTACACATGAAATTTGCCCAAGTCTGCTAGTCATGTGAGGTTATTAAACACCTGTCTCTTAAATCTTGGGGGTGTATCAACTGAAATAAATCAAGGAAATAATCTCTAAGCCACCTTCATAATTAGAATACAACAGTGGTCCTTGCTACTCAAGTGTGTGTGTGTGTGCGTGTGTGTGTGTGTGTGTGTGTGTGTGTGTGTGTGTGTGTGTGTGTTAAAGCTCCATTTCTTCCAAACTGCAAGAGTTGAGATTACTTCTCCCTCGTTGCCCAGCATGGCAAGGGTTAGGTGCTTGGTTTTCATCTAGGGCAGGGGTAGCCAAACTACGGCCCTCCAGCTGGGGTGGAACTACAAATCCCATGAGGCATTGCAAGATGCTCACAGCCACGACACCCTGAGAGATATGCCTCATGGGACTTGTAGTTTCACCACAGCTGGAGGGCCTGAGTTTGGCTACCCCTGATCTAGGGTGTAAAATAAAAAAAAACACAGATATAATCACCCAAACCTCAAAAGCTAGCTGGATGTTAAAACAGTGCCTCCCCCCTCCACTTTGGCAGCCTAAGGTCCTGTGATTCATCACATCCAATACAATGTATTGGATGAGAGGATGCCGAGGGACATTTCATCCATGGAGTGAAGGAGGAGAGAGGCTGCAAGGATCAGACCAACAGCCACCTGGGTCTGAGGATCGGGTGAGCATATATATATATTTTTTTATCTTAAAAGGTGCCCACACACCTTGCGATAATCGTACGATAATCTCGGGAAATCCCGCGATCGTACAATTATCGTAGGGTGTTTGGAAGCCGGGCGACCTCTATTACTGTAAGGTCGCACGACTTTTAATCTTAGGAACATGTTCGAAAACCCGCCGAGAATGGTATGATTTTCAGCGGGTGTGTAGCATGTTCGGCGTGTGTGTAGCATGTTCGTAAGATTAAAGCCGGACGGGCCGGTGTGCGCAAGCGAAACACACCTTTAGAAAATGTTTAGTAATGACACAGATACAGTGAGGAAAATGATTATTTGATCCCCTGCAGATTTTGATCAATTTATAGCATTTGTATCATGTGTTTTTTTCTGGATTTTTGGTTGATATTCTGTGTCTATCATTTAAAATCCACCTATGATAAAAAATTATAGACCTTTTATTTCTTTTTAAGTGGGCAAACTTACAAAATCTGCAGGGGATCAAGCCATTATTTTCCACACTGTATGGGTAAAAGGTCTGCTTTGAGTACACAGGATTCAGTTATTCTAAGATTGGGTTATACTGCAGCCCACCAAAGGATTTAGACACTGACAAACAAAAGCCATTGGCCAGCCAGGTATAAGCGCACCCACTCCCAGCATGCTTATATTTTGTAGAAAAGCAGTAGTAGATCACAACAAAGAGCAGTGAGACCAGTATCCCTTAATGAACTCCAAGAAACAGATTTTACTGTTAGTACAAATATTTTATTACTTTTTTTTTAGGATCATGTAACAGTTTTTCTAAACCAACAGAGCCTAATTATTTCAGGACAGCGGTGGAGCGCCAGGACCCAGTTGCAGATGCAACCCTCTTAGTTCTCCTGAAAATGCCAAGTAACGGGACTGATACAGATACTGGTATCTGAACATCCCTATCTGAGTAAACAGCCATCGCCAGCTGTTTAAGATGCTGTCAAATTCCCTCTTGGGCTAGCCGCCTGCAAAAGTGTCCCGTTAAGCAATAAGCATAAGCAATATTTCATTTTTACCTGACTAAAATAAAAATAAATGCTGCAATAACAGCTATAATATAGAAAATGAATATACATGTACAAAACCACTATATATTGTCTTTAATCTGAACTGATTCACTATTTCTTAGAAACAATACCTATCCAACTTCTGAGATTTGTCCAAGAAACAGTACATGTGAACAAAGGATTTGTAATTCTATTACCCTTGCATGCCAGGAAGACTGTAGAACCAGTTCCTACATTTCTTGAAGACAAGGCTGTATAGTTCGCAAATTTAACCTGATCAGCCCCAAAGTGTCATTGACTAATACAGGAGCAGTAAGAGGAGGGCATTCATAAGCATTCCATTTCCTGTGAGCATGCTTACACTGTGGCCGACTACATTGTACAAAGCAATAGATACATACATCGGCTTAGTGTTGTCCCTCCTTCCTCCAGAGTGCTGCAGTGCCAAGGATTACAGAAGGCGGACGCCAGGACAGATTCAAGAATTATCTGCATGCTAGTTCAATAATAAAATATAGATTTTTAAATGAATACATTACTGGATAAAATCTGCCTGGTGTTCAGCATTAAATGATGCATATTTATAGCAAAACCTTACAAAACAGGATGAGACTAGAAAATTAAAAAGATAATAACAATCACTCCGCATCCCTCTTTGCTCTTATTTTGATTCAGAATTATTGTTATTGACTGCGGTCACATGCATGACTGACACGGCTACAATCAAACAAGAGATGCCATGCACTGTTCCCTATCCTGGTGTCAGCGTTTCCTTGATGTACTGCATCTTTCTCTACAGATGCGGCAGGGGGTTAATGATGAAAACACATCTCACTCTGCAGGAACTAAACTGTTCTTTTTACGGTTTACACGCCACCTTCCCAAACATCGCTTTATCACGTTATTGGCCTGTATTCTTTTGGCAGCGCACATATTTAACTAGGAACACAAGACAAGCAATACTTACATCTATAGACTTTAATTAGCTTCATAATAAAGCTCCAGGGAGTTCTTTGGCATCTGGCTAACTTAATTTGCATTTAGTGTTGTCTTTTGCAACCTCTAAGGGTAAATTATTTTCAATGAAATTTTATACGAGATTATAAAAAATGCAGGGCTAGTAAAATAAAGAAATAAAACACAGAACAGAACAAGTGGACATTAGCTGTTCTACAGAGGAGCACTGCAACAGTTTGGCTGGGCATGCTGGGACTTTTAATACAAGGACCAGATCTCCTGCAAACATGGCATCAGTCTCCAGATGTGATCCTTACTACTCCATATATGCAGAAATTTACCCAATTAGGTCTTGTAAAAAGCAGCATGCACGGCAGAGAACGGTGACAGGATCGAGAGGTGAGCGAACGCCGGTATGTGTTCGCTCACCTCCCGATCTACTGAGCCGACCTGTGACAGTCTCATTGTCACAGGTCAGCTAGAACTATGAGGTGAGTGACAAGCACTTATCTCATAGTTCTCCTTTAAGACATAAATTGCCAAAATATCTTGTGCCATCTCCTCACATCATTGGTATGATGATCTTCATACGCATGATGATCTTCATACGCATGATGATCTTTACAGAAAAAGTACTTTTTGCAGCTGAACTTGTGGCATAACTGGATTATTTTACACAAAAAAATAAAAATAATGAATATATAAAAATATGAGTATTTTTGTCTGAAATCAAGGATGCCAAACCTCCAATAATCACATTCTGGTAAAGCTCGGAAAATTTGCTTCCACAACTCACTGGTTAGTAAGTAACTGTAGGCTGCAAAATACACAAGCCACCAAGGTGATATGATGTAATAGCGTAGAACAGACTTTCTCAACCAGGGTGCAGGGTGCAGGGTGCCATGCCCCGCCCCCCCCCCGGGGTGCCTTCTACCTTCCGCAGGGATGCCTCGAAATTTTCACATAGCATCAGGCCTTTCCATGGTGCAAGCAGACTTCAGATGTGAAAGGGGGGGGGCTCTAAAATAAAAGGAGGGACCCCTAAAGCACAAGTTGTCTCCTAGTGTGAGGGAGGGGACTCTAATGTGAAGGGTGTTCCTGATTTTCTGGTTTCAAGGTGGGACTCTAATGTGAACGGCTGTACTCTATTTGGATGTTCTTTTGCGCGGGGTCGCCACTTAAAATGCATTCCAAACCTTTATCTGGGATAAGGGTCTGGTATGAATTTTGGAGGGACCCCAAGTTGTTTTTTTTATATTTTAGACTGGGGTGACTCATGATTATGCATACTTTTAAAAAGGGTGCTGCAACTGAAAAAAGGATGAGAAACAATGATGTAGGACATTACAGGAGCAACATTATCATATTATTATTATTACATAGTATTTATATAGCGCCAACAGTTTGCGCAGCGCTTTACAATATAAGGAAGACATTACAATTACAATACAATTCAAGACAAGACTGTAAGGAGGGCCCTGCCCCTGAGGGCTTACAATCTAAAAGAGGAGGGGGAAATGATACATGGAGGAGGTAGCTACGTGGGGATGAATTATTTGAGAATGTGAAGGTTCAGTGGTTAGGTCGAGGTGGGATAGGCTTCCTTGAAGAGATGAGTCTTTAGGGAATGCCTAAAGGCAGTCAAGGTGGGAGATAGACGGACAGGTTGGGGTAACGAGTTCCAGAGGATGGGAAGAGACTCTAGAGCAGTCCTGGAGGCGAGTATGGGAGGAGTGGACAAGAGAGCTGGAAAACAGGAGGTCAATGGATGAGCGGAGGGGGCGGTTAGGGTGATACTTTGAGACAAGGTCTGAGATATATCCGGGGGCGGAGTTGTGGATGGCTTTATAAGTGACTGTTAATATTTTGAATGTTATCCTTTGGGCGAGTGGAAGCCAGTGTAGGGATTGGCAGAGGGGGGTTGCAGACACTGAGTGGTTGGTAAGGTGAATGATTCTGGCAGCTGCATTCATGATAGACTGAAGGGGGGATATCCTGTGCAGAGGTAGGCCAATGAGGAGGGAGTTACAATAATCAAGACGAAAGATAACAAGGGAGTGTATGAGTAGTTTTGCAGTTTCATTGGTGAGGAAGGGGCGTATTTTTGAGATGTTGCAAAGGTGAAGGCGGCAGGATTTGGATAGCGATTGGATGTGCAGAAAAAAGGTGAGGTCCGAGTCAAGGATGACACCTAGGACCATGGCATGAGGGGAGGTTTGGATAGTTGCGTTATCAATCTCAACTGAAATGTGGGGAGAAGGTGCACGGGGTGGAGGAAATATCATGAGCTCAGTTTTTGAAAGGTTGAGTTTTAAGAAATGTTGTGACATCCAGACTGATATGTCATTTAGTAGATTAGTGACACGCAAGGACACTGAGGGGGGGAGTTGTGGAGGGGAAAGATACATTTGAGTGTCATCGGCATAGAGATGGTATTGGAAGCCATGTGAGGTTATTAGTTGACCAAGGGAGGAGGTTTAGATGGAGAAGAGGAGGGGTCCAAGGACAGATACTTGGGGGACCCCTATAGAAAGAGGACGAGAGGAGTTAGAATTGTAAGTGAAGTGTAAGTGTAAAGGAGCGCATAGATAAGTAGGAGGAGAACCATGAGAGAGCAGAGTCTTGTAAGCCAAGTGAGTGGAGTTTTGAGGAGCAGCGGGTGGTCAACAGTGTCAAAAGCAGCAGAGAGGTCTAATAGCAAGAGTAAGGAATAATGGCTCCTGTTTTTAGCCGTTATTAGGTCATTGGTGAGTTTTAGGAGGGCGGTTTCAGTGGAGTGTTTGGGGCGAAAGCCAGACTGAAAGGGGTCCAAAAGGTTGTTATTAGCGATGTGGCAACTCAGGCGGTTGTAGATAAGGCGTTCTAGTAGTTTAGAGGTGAATGAGAGTAAGGCGATGGGACTGAAATTATTGAGGTTGGTTGGGTCAAGTGAAGGTTTTTGGGGTATTGGGGTGACTAGTGCATGTTTGAGAGGGGTAGGAAAGATTCCAGTAGAGAGGGAAATATTGAAAATGTGAGTAGGAGAGTCTAGGATAGAGCAAGAGAGTGACCGAAGTAGTGGTGAGTTGGGTGTCAGAGAGAAGCTTAGTAACCTCCTCTGCGGTGACAGGGTCAAAAGAGGAAAGTAACAAGTGTGATGGAGGATCAGGTACTATAATAAAAGGGGCAGTTCATTGGACAGTGGCGATCTGATCTCAAATTGCATCTTATTTTGTTTTTGAAATGAATGGCAATTACAAGTCCAGGCATGGATGATGTCCTAAAGTATATAGATAGAACATAGAATTAGAAAAGTGAACAATAAAGAGTCAAGTGGTTAGACTGCACCAACGTTTCCCAATGTGCACTGTAACATAAAAATCATATACAGTGTTAACTGATCATATTAACTGAATTATCCTTAAAACCAAAAAACACTCAAAAACTTTATTTGAAGCCGTTTTGCCCAACAGAGCTGGCTTAACTGGAGTGATGGCACCTATATTAGGATTACTTTTTAGTTTGTTTCAGAATTAAAGTGATATTAAAGTCAAAAGGCCATTTCAAATGTTTAATTCACTTATCAAGGAGCAGCATCCATTATGTTTAACCACCTTCCGTCCATGGGCGTTTGTGAACGGCCGGACGGAAGTCTGCTCAGAGCGGGTGGGCGTCTTAAGACGTCCTGCCCCTCCCCCCTCTCGTGAGCGCGCTGAGCGCCGCACACGAGAGGGAAAACTGTTAGCATGTAAACAGCCAGATGAAGCTCTCTCAGACAGGACTTGTCTGATCCCCAAAGCAAACTAATTCTACATCTCCGTCCGGCAACACGTCGCCCTCCTACTACGGCCACTGGAACCGTCACTGAAAGGATCTCCCCACGGCCCTCCGAGTACAACACCGGCCGCCCATCAGCCCTCCCGCCGGCACCACATCACCCTGCAGCTCCGGTCATCAGCACCTCCAATCACGACCCCGAAACCAGCCGCCCATCGCATCAGCACAGACATCTTGCGGGAGGAAAAAAAATTAACAAAAATCGCTTCCCGGGCAGCATTTACCTGCAGGCCTTAGCCCATTTAACTCTCACTATACCTTCACCTGTCCTAATCTCCAAGGGCAGTTGCGCCTCAGACTCTGTTGTTTTTTTTCTGTTTCACACCCATACCAAGTGGACACCCCGGTCCATTTTTGATCTGAAGCCGCACGCCACCCCCACCTCCACACCATCCTCCCCAACACAGCCCCCACTCAACCAAAAATTCTGATAAGTCAGACCCCCTCTTCTAAAACAACCCCTCAGGAGAGCGCTGCCACACAGGACTTGTATCCTCAATTTTTTCTATTTTGCTCACCTCCCAACCTACTGAGCCAACCTGTGACAGTCTCATTGTCACAGGTCGGCTAGAACTATGGAGGCAAGTGAAAAGCGCTCACCTCATAGTTCTCCTTTAAGCTAGGAGGGGAAGTGAGACACTGACCAGGAACATGTTCACAGTAGGAAAAAGCGGAGTAAACAGAGGGATGAGCTTACTACTGCTCCTTCACAGACTAGGGGCAGAGAGGACCTTATTAATATAGTTCGCTTAAAGGGTATTAATGGTGAAAAACGCAAAATAAATCTGTATTTCCTTCAGTTCTATCCCACTCCTAATAACCAGATCCATCTAGAACTTTGTAAACTTACTGAAGATGCCCATAGGATGTACTTCCTCAATGCACTGACACAATATCACTCAACCCTGTGATTATGAACTATCCCCACTCTCAGAGCCTGCCCTCTGAACTACAACTTAACATCTGAACAATGTAACATTATCATTGCTTGCTGGAAGCAATGCATGATGGGATATCTGGTCTTGAGAAATGGAGATTGCATCACATCAAGTAGCAGGGAAAGACACACAAAACACACTGGGAATCCAGGAAGTTGATGAAAGTGATGGGCAGACGCAAGGCCGCACTTTTTAATTATTTTTTCACGTGAGCTTTGATTGCATTATCAGACACAACTCCAGTATGTATTCCTATTACAATGCTGATGTCATAACAGGATAGGATATGCTGGGACTTTACAACTCTGATAATTGTATATCACGTTAAACAAACCTAACTGCTCTTTATCTGCACGGATTATATTATACTTTGGAATTTACAACTGCTTTATAGACCGACTCCACCAGATAACACTCGAGTTTTGGATGCAGTGGGAAGGGCTAGAAGGGCATTAACCTTTTTTTTCCCCTATTCACTATGCCCAGTGATGAAACTTTTCTTTACCTACTGTACAGGTGACCAGTGTCAGTACAGGAAGGGAAATCTAAACAGGGACAGCAATAAAAACCGGCAGAAGTTGTTACCCCCTCTAAGAACCCATTTTGGATTGAAATGGGCTTAATAGCTGGCCATACACTGTGAATTTCAGCCGATTCTTGATGAACTAGCTGAAATTTGCACAGTGAATACTAGGGCTGCAACAACTAATCGATTAAATCGATATCAATCGATGAGAATAGTTGGCAACTATGCTCATTATCGGTTAGCTGGTTGGGAGAGGAGGGAGAGAGATAGAGATTGATTTTTAATGCAACCAAATCGACTAGTTTAAAAAAATACATTGGGCAACTAATAGATTATGAAAATAAATAGTTAGTTGCAGCCCTAGTGGATACCGTTGTCAACACCGTTCCGGACGGTTTTTCTCAATCAGAAAATCGAAGCAGCCGTTTGGAAAACCTTAGCATGAACAGAGCGGGCAGCAAATGAGCTGCAAGCACCGTTTGTGTATTCTGACAGCATCCGTTGGCCGCTGCCAAAATACAGAGGAAACAAAGGGGGATTCATATGAACGCTTGTAAGCGTTGGAGGAACCGATTCTATTTTTTTTCCTCAGCTCCCGGGTTGAGGAAAAAAAAAAAAAGCAGTGTATGGCCAGATTAAAAGAGAAAATGCAGGTCATTGAACCATAAAAATATATTAAAAGTACAATTTTCAGCAGACACCAGCACAACGCATGTAAAATAACAGTTTTTAAACAGCAGGACTATTTCTATTGAGGGTGAAAGGGGAAAAGGGTCACATAATCCACCATACCCAGAATCAGCACCAGGTATATCTGAAGACTGCAACAGAGGAGCATAGTGGCAGGCGAGTGTGGTGAACAGAATCAACAGTGCTGTTGGCATTTAAGAGAACCTGTCACTTAAAAAGGTGACTTTTCCTGCACTGATAACTCAAGACAGCACAGTCTGAACAAGTCTTTATTGAAGAAGCATGACCTCACCTGACAGGAGCGGAACTGGTTAACAAGCAGCGTACACCTCTGAGGGTCCTTTCGCCCATCCAGGCTGTCCAGTTCTGCAGCCACCTGGTTGAGTTCTTCATCTGCATAGTAGAATTGGGCGAGGAGCTGCGGGTCTGACCTCTAGAAGAAGAAAAAAAATACAGGGGAGAGATCAGTATTGGTATATACACACTCGAGTGCATGAAAAAGTGAGAAAGTATCACAATCATGAGAGTCCAAGAGAAGATGATGAGCGGTCTACTAGTTACATGGCAGTAAAGCTGAATTTATATATTGTCAATATATACAGCATGGCTGCCCCAAACCGTGTAGGTAGTCCAGGAGTCAGAGAATGGTAGCCTTCATCCAAGTCATATTATAGATAGATACACACAAGCAC
>NW_017306915.1:349626-349905 GCF_000935625.1 Nanorana parkeri
CCCCCCCCCCCTTCATACTTTCGTGTGTGGATGCGTGCCAAAACCCATGGTTCTAGTGCGCGTTTCCACAAAACATCAAAAACATGCACTTGTGGTGAACACAAACTCGACACACATTTATGCATTGAAAAGTAAAATCAGGGCCTTATAGACCTTATTTTGCTCTTTAAGAATTAGTTCCCATTACAAGTCGCTAGAGAGGTCAGGGATGGCTTGTTTTAAAGTACACATGCACTTTGAAGCTGATCCTTAAAAAAAAAAAAAAAAAAAAAAAAAAAA
>NW_017306915.1:350454-354347 GCF_000935625.1 Nanorana parkeri
AAAAAAAAAAAAAAAAAAAAAAAAAAGGTAATGTATTCCAGTGATCTATTCACTATAAAAATGCTTAAAGCCTACATCTCGAGAGGAAAACCAGAGGGGGGTGCCATTTTTGTGCAACACTGCGAAAAGGGTTACCCCGCCAAAACTAATATTTCAGCAGTTAAACCACCTATTGGCTTTGTATGTTCTTTGCAGACTTTGTGGCAGTAAGTGTTCCAGCTTCAGCAGTCTGTTGCAGACTTTAAAGCACAGAAGACACCTGTAATGACGCAGTGCAAACAAGGAGGGCACTCCATGACACCATTACAGTAATGATCACTAGTAGTGTAAAATGTGAGTCAGACAGGACTGTCTATAGCAGTGATGGCGAGCGTTTTTGAACCCGAGTGCCCAAACAGCGACGCAAAATCAAATTTAATTATCTCAAAGTGCTAACAATGAAAACACGTTTAGTATTGTGTTGCAGTTTGGGCGCTGGGGGTTTACAAAAATGTTCAGCATCACAGCCTTAGACTGGGTTCACACCACTTTCTGGACCAGATCTGGCGAGGACGGGAGCAGGATGGAGGGTCAGGAGAGGCAGATCCTGGTGGTGGGAGACTCCATCATCAGGAGGACTGACAGGGTAATCTGTCATCGGAACCGTGAGCGTCGAACAGTGTGCTGCCTGAAACATAGTGCATTGCGTTTGTTGCAATAAGATTTTGTTTTTGTTTTTTTAGCTTAAACTGGTCTTATAGGTGCGTACCATACGTTTTTGATGCATTTCTGTGCATTCCACACCAGACAAAATGAGACCTGCAATATTTTTCTGGTCTGGTCCGGAACGGACTGCGCTGGTGGGAACAGAGGCCAGAAATAGCATAGGGATACATTGGGATGCATTTTGGGTCCAGAAACAGTGTGGTCTGGTCTGGAGATGATCCGGACATGGCGTGAATGGGCCCTTAGGGAAACACACATAGCCACACATTTATACACTCAACACACAAGCAAAAAAAACTCACACATAATAAATACACACACATGCACTAAAATACACGCATTAAAATACACACACCCTCACTGTCTCTAGTCCCGCCCCATAATTCAATCATACTGCAGAGTTTCTGTTTATATTGTTAGTATTCTCTCCTGGTCTCCCCCAGCGGAACCGTTTTTATACTTGTTTAGCTATTATGATCCAGAAAATGTTACATCACTTCACAAGAGACACGAAAAACCTAGATTGGCTCCATATCTGCTTACTTTCTGCTCAGGGCAGTATAATGAGATCTTGGAATGCCCCTATTCCTCCCACAATACAAGATGTTAAACGTGAGCGGTTAAGGATGTTTCATAGGGAACATTTGGATGCCGAGAGATACAAAAAAGGCAGATGGAAACCTTTCATGTGTTAGACTTACACAACTTGAATACTAGAACCCCAGGATTTTCGGATAATTGTTCCTAATCAAAAGGTCGGTTGGAGACACCTTAGAAGATATCGATCTGCGGAATGAAGGGACTGTTCATTTGAAATCACTATTGGACAGGGAAGTAGCCGTTCCTTATTCTGATATATAAACCTCAAAATCTTCTAAAACTGACTGCCTGGTATAGCGTAGAGCTAATTTAAATATTTAACCCATCGAATGCTGGATAATTTGATGTGACTGTTTCAATATCCAACTTTACTATCCATTGAAGAGGGGAAGCAATTAATTATATCGTTTTTTTTTTTGCACTGCCCCACAGCCAATGTTTGAGCATATTAGTAGGCTATTCATCACTGTTTAGATCACTCTTAGCACTGTTGAGATTATTGCTATCACTAAACCCTCTATATTGGATCAGGTTTACACATGCCAATATGTAGACCCATTGGTTACATATAAGGGTTGAAGGTTTGTGATTGTTGATAACAGAGCTTCCGGATTATGCTTCGAGTCCGGCACTTTTGTTATATATTTATTCATTGAGCACTGTCATTGTGCATGCATCACATATATTATATTGATTTTTGATATTGATTTTTGGTGTTCACATATATATAGGTTGTTCCTTGAGAGAACACACATTTTGATTATACATCTGGGATACAGTATTTCATCATTAGAGACAATCATGGTCTCTTCAAGTTAGATTGTAAGTTTTCTTTCACGTTACAATTCACATTCACACTGACCAAGCGCAACGTGCTTGCCATAAGAGAGATACACACGAATATAGTTGCTGCTGGCCCTTCCTTATTTAGATATCCAGTCCTAGCACAGTATTTCTTGAATAATAAACTTTTACACAAATCTGTGTTATTGCAGCTGGTTAAACTGTTTCTTCATTTTACGGGATGGTTCCTGAATGTCCGAATTAATAACTTATTAGGAGCATTGGACTTGGAATTTGATGTTGAACGACTGCTGAATAATTACGTACGTAAAGGAGCTGGAGCATTCACAATTGTTCTCGTTATAGATGCTTCTTTGCTTTTTATGTCTGGTTAATGTATTGGAAAGATGTCAAAAAAACACCTGGTGGTCCAGTGGAGGATCAGTGTGATCTGCATCTCTAGTATTGTCTGAATCAGCCAAAATCGGCCCCACCTGTGAGCAACGGCACTAAAAGGTGCCCATACCCCTTACAATTATCTGCAGATTTTATGGAAACAGTGCAACAGATTGGCCCAGGTCGAGATTCCTCCATCCACACAGTTAAGTGTAGATGGAGGAATCTGTTGCACCTTTTCCATCTGACCACAGAAAAGCTGCAGATAATTGTAAGGTGCATGGGCAGCTTAAGAGAGAGCAATCAGTATGGTCTGCATCAGCAAGAGATTCAGATCATAGATATCCCTCCACTGGGCCACCATGGGATGCTTTTTAATATATTGCCAGTTCAGCAACACATTGAAAAGGATCTTGGCAGGTTTAACCCTTTCGCTGCCAAGGACGTACGTCGTACGGAGCCACAAAAGTGCTTCCAGCTGGCTAAACTTAACATGACTGAGACCTGTGGAGCACCCAAGGTGAGAATCTGGCGTGTGCAGGCCACGGCAACAGTCACCTAGGCTCGCGTGCCACCAGCAGGGCCTCTGCGTGCCCTCTATGGCAAGCGTGCCACAGGTTCGCCATCGCTGGTCTATAGAAATGCAATCTGCAATATAGCAAAGCAGAAGTAGATGCATGAGAAGTTCATAGGTTTTAAATCAATCTTTTGGAAAGTAAAACTGGTCCCATATACACAGTATGGAGTCTATTGATAAACAATTTGCAGAAGCATTCATTCTGCAAATATCTGGGAATGTTTGCTCTGTTTGAGTAGAGGCAAAAACAAACCATTTGTATACTTTCTTTTCAGGTCAAATTAAATTTAAAACAGAATGGCCACTAGAGGGAGCTAAGGAGCATAGGAAAAAAGTATTAGCTCAATCTAGTGACCATAATTACCGTATGGTCTGGTGAGCATAATTTGGAATTACATTTAGGGCTGCAACAACTAAATCGACATAATCGATTATAATCTATTGAAAAAGTTGTCAACTTTTTCAATCATCGATTAATCGACTTCCAATTGGTTGGCCCTGTTCACCGCTCCACACACAATGCGCGCCTCCCCACCTCACGCTCGCCACTGCCAGACCCGCCCGCATCCACACACCGCACCTCCTCCCCGCCTCACGCTCACCGGTGTCATCTGCCCACTCACAGGTGTGGGCGGATGACAGCCGCCGATAGACAGGCCCGATCTCAGAAACAAGTTGCTGGAAGACTGCTCAGGTAAGCTTGCACTTTCCCACACATGGTGCTCTATAATGTATTGCTGGGATTTGTATTCCTCTATAGCTGATGGTACATTGTGCTGTATACTATAAAGCACAATGTACCATCAGCTATAGAGGAATACAAATTCCAGCA
>NW_017306915.1:355341-394461 GCF_000935625.1 Nanorana parkeri
GGGGGGGGTGGGGTTTCGATTCGCAGAGCATGAACATTATCACAGATTTGCAGGGTGAATTGCTCTGAACGGTTTATGAACAGACCCCATGTGTCGTTATTTCCTGTGCAGCAAAGAATTACATAAACTTAGCTGGAGTTGCCCTTCCTTAAATTTAGTTTAATAGCAGTGCAAGTCCTATTCAGTTTATGTAAAGGGGCTTTTTAAATTCTCTGAATGGGTCACAGTTAAACCACCAGAGATGTGAATCAGGTTTCTGCTGCATCATGTAGCACCATCTGCACAGACAAGCCTGTAATTAGAACTGAACAAGGAAGATGTGTCCGACCTAATTAATATCGAGTCAGAATAAGGTAGGAGGTCTGTGCAAGCGCTGAATGTAGTATGCACAACGCTGGAAAGGATTCTTGGTGAGACCCTCATGCAGGAAGGTGAATTACACATACATATATATATATATATATATATATATATATATATATATATATATATATATATATATATATATATACACACACACAACACAGAGTGGCCAGATTATTATAACCGCCTGACGTTTGTAGGCAAATTAGCTATCATTTCTCGCTGAAGTTGCTAGAGGGCCGGACCGTTATAAATAGGGAAGCAGGTTTTTTTACAACAGTAGAAGTGATTTGTTTCTGAAGATACGGGGAAACAACGCGATTTAACAGCCTTTGAACGTGGGATGATTGTTGGCGCTCTGAGCCATGGAGCGAGTATCAGCAAAACAGCACAAATTTTCTGTTCTGTGGCTACCTGGAAAAGCAAAGCACAAAGTATAAGCTGCCAAGACGGAGACGTGAAGTGAACCTGTTGCTTTGCCTTGCATGTGCAAAGCATAGGTCCATTTTTAAATGCATATCTACAGAATTGGTGGAAAAGATATGAACTGTAATAGTCGCATAGGGAAGGCGATTGTGGTAACGTGCCGTCTTCAACTGACAAGGCATAGGCGTGTAGCCAGTTTACCTCAACACAAGGGATTTTGGGAGGTGTGTTCTGTTGCCATAGAACAATGGCACCACAACGTAAAGTGGTATGCAATGCACCCACAATGTTGTAGTGCTGAGTTAAAGAAAAAAAATGCTACAGGGACTTTGTCTCCATCCATTTTTATCAGGTGAGAAAATCTGCTGTATTTGAGCCCCCTAGACAAAACGAGCACTTAACCCTTACAGTGTATCTGTAAAGGAGAATTATGACGCAAGTGATTTCCACTCATCCTCATAGTTAGAGACGACCTGTCACAGGTCAGCTCTATTGATCAGGAAGTGAGCAGAAATATGCAGCCGACCTGCTCACTTCCCGATAGTTTCCCTGTAGAGATTGGCGACCATCAGAGCCTGCCGTCACTCACGAAGCTGGGTAAATCACTACAGTAGTGTCGGGATACGTCCAGGCTGCGGCGCTCTCGGTATATCGCTGGCAATAGCTGGCTATATACTGAGCTTTAGGTCTCGGGAGGAGGCTAGTATATGTCCTCCCATGACCCTAAAAGAGAACTATGGGGAAAAACACTTACTTCTTCTTCTCTTAGGCTCTACCCACTTTGTATACAGCAACTGTAGGGAGGTTAGACTATGGAAGAGTTCACCTATTGTTCTAAATGGCAGTCAATGGTGTAATACCAAATTTTCTCGCTACAGTCAATAAACAGATCTATCCCAAAATACACGAAAGCCTTTAAAATCACTGGAAAACCTCAGCAACCAGTAAGAGTTTTTTTTCTTTGGTCTTCCTGGTGCAGAGCACTAGAAGACAATTAACGTCCACCATTTACTAGGTGTCAGACACTGGATCCTGAAGAACAGGACACACCGTCGATTTCAACTTTCCTTTTTTAATAAATAAAATGCCCTTCTTTCCCCATTCAAAAGGTTTATTTTATTTTCCTACATCAACATATTGTTTTAATGTCAATTTTCCTTTACTGTCCAGCAGTGCTGTGCTGCTTTCTAAATGTCCAAGACCTGCCAAAGACACAAGCGGGTTAATAGTAACCCAGTCTGCTCTTAAAGATTAATCAATGCAGCGTATTTCAATGGATTCCCGACATGCACGGATTTAGAGTTTGTGAACCTGAGCACATTACTCTCTGTGGAGAGAGCCTGAACCGTGTGCATCAAGAAGCTTCGATTTCCTGTGCTCTCTTCAAAAAAAAAAAATATATATTTTGCATGATGTGCTTTTTCCAAAGCCTGGGTTTATTTATCGGTTGCTCTGCCTAGATGCCATAGCACAGCCATAAACAAGATTTACGCCCAGAGAAACAATATACCTACTCCCCGTTGCTTTTCGCTCCTGCAATAAAATTAGGACTTGCGGTCCTTCTTGTCCTTTTAGCTCAAGATAGAATGAAGCTACCTGACCTAGACACTTTCTAGAGGCAACCGAGGTTCGGACATATGATAAAGCGGCACATTAAATCAGACATAAGGAGGTTTAGGCCTGCTATAAATGAGCAGATGTCGAAAGTGGTCACAAGGTCTGTGTGTTATGAAGCCAAGCATTTGATAGACTGAATTAGAACTGGTAATTGCAGGGCTAAAACCCTTGGACTGTCTAAAATGTTAGGACTTATCCTTATACTAGATAGGGGTCCAGTATGGCTTTTACAGGGGGCCGCTATTAAATAAAAAACATGGAGTCCCCCCCCCCCCTTTTTTTTAACATCAGAATCCTACCCTAAATGTTTAGTCTGGATGAAGGTGAACTTCTGTCCTCTTCTAAATGCTGGAAAAGGTCCAGCATGCAGCCTGCCCTGGATTGGCATCCTGCTTTTCCATGGTGCTGGTGGCTGACTCGTTTGCACCATGGAAATGCATGACATTGTGAGAAAATTTGAAGGCACCTTGACAAAAACATAACGCACCCCAGGGTGAGAGAAAGGCCAAGGAATTTTATGTAAGTGAATGGTAAGGAAAAAGGGTTTATTGCTAGGTAGAGACACCATCTCTCTGTTCGAGTGACTGTGGTCACAAGGACAAATTAAGGTGAGGGGAAATTCCAAATTTTAGAGGTGTCAGCGGGGCAAGAGGTGAGCGTTCTGGTGACAATTATCTGAGAGGAGTTCCCCTCACTTTGTAGAGTATTCTCATCAACTTGCGCTTTACAAAGAAATTGGTTATTTTTTATGTTACACACTAAAGCAAACTAAATATCCTACAGTTAGGGTCTACATCCCCTTTAAATGGCCTCAGACAATATTAGGTCCTAAAGCATGCATGAGCATTGCTTGGACATCAAGGGGTTTATTTTTTTTAACTTTTGTGAGGAATTCTTTATATTCTTAGCTGTCGTGAGCCAAACGGTACAAACGCACTGCTGTAACAGGATCAAGCATATACTGTACCATTGTCAGCATCAAGTTACCAGGACAACATGACCGCCAGTGGACGCTCTGCCATTCATGGACTTGGCAAGCACATAAACAGCACATGGCCTCCCAACAGCAACAAATAATAGTACGCACCGCAAGAGCAACTACTGTCAACAAATGTAACAGCACAGATCTGTATCATCCATCACATGAGGTTATTATGTAACCCGAGGAGATGACAGCAATGATAAAACGAGTCTTATATGTCAACAGGACATTACAAAGTGATCTGGAGGGCAGCACGCGGAACGATCTGATAGCCGACACGGGAAAAGACTATAGAAGGGGTAGAAGGTAGGAACAGTCATTCAAATAGTAGACGCACAGTGGAGGCTAAACTGAGTTTTAGATTAGACGGACACTTCAGTCAAAATAAATGTGCATTTCATCTCGTTCAGTGGACACATCAAAGCAGCTTGGTAGCTCAAGTTTTCATAGTAGTCATCTTGTGCTGTTGGCTACAGGCCAGTTATCGTCTTCCCAGTGGAAATGTCAGTCAAGGATTTTGCAGCGTCAAGCTCTGACCTCTCATTTATCCCACTGTGGAACAAGAGTGAGGATTAACTGCTAATATAATGTGCTCTCCAGAAGCCTCTGTGAAAAGCCAGCTAGGTCTACAGTGGGATGTTTTTAAAATGAAGAGTAAAAGGAAGACTGTAAAGTGCAAGTATGGAGGAGGCCACTGACCTCTCCTTCCCTGGCTGTAATGCTGATCCAGTGGCTTTTTCACCTCAGTCTTTGACGTCTAACTAGTATGCAAATCAAAGGATCCAACGTTACTCTGACTTTCCTGTCCCGGACTCTTGTTTCTGGTATTGAAGGTACAACCAGAAGGGAAACTACCATTTTCAGAAGGAGGTCAACAGCAGCCTCGCATTTCAAGTTGTCTTTGAAGTTAAACTCCAGGCAAACAGCTACTAACACAACTGAAATACATATAAGTTTTAGGTCTTATCTGCCAAAGGAATTGTGATTTTATCCAGGTACTTCTGCGATTCATACACCTCTACAAGCTAGCAAATTCATAAGGGTGATAGAGATGGGAAACGTTGGGACATCACCTCCCAGCATGCTGAAGGAACAGAAACACGCTAGCAAGTCATCAACTCTGCTCTCCTGTCAATATGTTATTGGTCAGCACATGTGAATGCAGCAGAACCCAACTGGCTCCTAATGCTACCCCTCCCTCTCCCACTGTGGGTAATGAGAGATGGCTGATACGATTTACTTATTAGATTAAGGCATGTATGCTAGTTGCATGAAACATACTTTATTGTTAAAGAAATGCGTAACTGCACTATATTTTGTTTTTGAACCTGCGTTGCGGTAAGTATGAAGTGTGCTTTTGATCAAGAAAGCCCCAACTACCCTGTCTCTACCAAAAACAAACATACACCCAAAGTCACCTGGGGTGGTGTTTTACTGCTCCGAAAGCCAGTACTGAACATACACCAGCTCAGTGTCAGAATATAATGGACTACTTTGTATTAGTTCTAGTGAGATTGGACAGCCAATTTACTATAGGATATGATGGTGTAGGCCACATTGACCGGGCAATTACCTATGCAAAAGAGCATACACCACAGTGTTTTGATAGCATTCAAATCATGGACGGTTTCAATGCCCCACCAGCCGTTGACACCTGAACTGAACCATTCTGTGCACATCACTAGATCATTTCTTGAAGGGTGCTTGGCAGGGTTGGAACCAGACATCCAATTGCCCCCATTTTGCTGTGGTGTGAATATAAACTACATAACTGTGGGCCCAACTGGGGGTTTGTTAGCTGAAAGCACACTTATCCTTTAAAGTAAAGTGATTCCGCTTTCCAAAGTTAACATACTGCCAATAAATCCTGGATACCTTTAGTAGTTTACGGGTTGACTTTTTGCCATTTTACTTTCTATAACTCATATTGCTCACAAAGCCTTTGCAGTTTCTGACAGACATATTTCAATGAAAGAAAAAACTAAATACAGTAAGTGTCTAAGCTTCAAATCTAAATATTCTGGCTCTCTGGATAATGACTCGGCGAAAGGACACAAAAAACTGCTTACCTCCCTGGAATTTGATATCCACCATATGTGAAGCGTAAACATCTTTACAGCGTTCGAAGATATGGAAAAGGTAAATACTAATTTATCCGTTGTACATCAAACAAAAGCTATTTTTGTAGCCGTCAGCTCTGGTAATTATCGGTGAAAACTATAATTACCCTGGAGGAAGTCTCCAAAGATCTCTGATAATGCACACAAGCAGCATCACGGTATAGGTCTACATAACATGACAGCAGAAAATCATTGGGCTGGATTGCGTCTGTGCTCTAATACAGAGGCAGCAGGTAAGCACTAGAGTTGAGCCTGGGCTTGGTGCGAACCCAATTCGCCTGAGCACCTTCAAAACTGACTGCCATGCCCCTCTCCCAGCCCAATCAGTGTCTGCAGTTGTGGCGGGTGCATTCCCTGACCCTTTGCAACATATAGCTGCAGGACAGAGCATGTGTCTCTCTGCAACTAATTTGGGCTGGAAGGAAGGGGTGGCAGTATCTGTTTTGAGCGTGCTTGGGTTGATCTCAGGTAAACTGGGTTCCCACCAAGCCCAGGCCCATCATTGGTAAGCACACAGGACAGTTCTATCACTTACATCGGAACTGTGCATGTGCAAGCACAAAACAGGTGGCATATTAGCAACTGCCTTAAAGTGTATTTCCACTTTTTGCAGCCAACTTCTACTTTTATATTTGTTACATGTTCCCATTCTGACTGAACTGAACTAAGATCAAGGCCCAGGGAAGCAGAGCAGAGAGATGGACACAGAAGGGCAGATAGTCGGTGATTTTAAAAAGGTTAAATTGGAAGACCATGCACCCTTGGCTGAGATAAGGCACTCCATGCAATGGAGTCTGGAAAAAAGCCTCTTGTAAGGTCTAGACTCAGGAACAGGAAGTAACCTAAAATCATGCACAGCAGACAAGCACGTAATAGCTTAGTAACCACACAAAAGACCATTCAACCTACTAGAAGTTTCACAAGGCCAGTATGCAACCTATCAATCATGCAGTACACACTTCATAAAACCTATAAATAAAAAAAAGGTACAAGAGAAGGGTGAAGGAATAGTATAAGTGCAGGACATAAAGGCCATCTACTGTAAGACACAAGCAACAGCGACCCAAACATGAGCTTCTGCACTGTGGTTAACCAATGCACCTATTAAATAAAGCACTAGGTGGTTTGTGCAGTACAAACATAAAACCTATTAACCATACAAGAGGAAGGAAAAATATTCATATTTATGTAGGGCAAGATGGTCATCTATGATCATCTACTACAGTACACTAGCTACAGCTAGCATTAGTCCAGGTCCTAAAATAAGCTAGGTGCGGATAACAGGTGCACTTATTAAATGAAGCTCTAATTGGTTTGTGCAGTACAAAACAAACCTATCAACAACCATACAAGAGGAAGGTAAAGTAATAGTATGTATGCAGAACAAGATGGTCATCTACTGTTGGACAATAGCTACAGCTAGTATTAGCCCAGACCCCAAAATGTGCTCCTTCACTAGGTGCAGATGACAGGTGCACTTTTTAAATGAAGCACTTGGTGGTTTTGTCATAAAAAGACTCTCTGCACAGTGTAATGTATTGACTTCAGATGAATAGTGTACTTTAAACTGGAACCACCATCCTACGCTATACGGCTCTAACAGGCAGCAAGAAATATGACCGGCACAAGACACAGGAAACCAACAATTCAATTAGTTCCATTCACATTGCATCACCTCCAAGTGTTGTAAAGAGCCCATTGTAGCCAGGAATAAATCATTCATAAACTGACACCAATGCAGATTCAGCGGCTGGGCCGGGCCGTACAGGACACAATAGCACTTCACATTTTTCACAGTAATTTATGCTGCAAAACTATCCACAAATATTTCAAATGGCATCTATGCGTTCACAACAGATCGAAGGATAAAAAGGTATTTTCTTTTTTGTCCATTGTTCATATAATATAAAAGAAGTGTGTCCATCAGCATTCCAAAGGCTGGGACTAAGAAACATGTGATTTTGTTTTAGTTTTTGGCAACCAAAGGTCAGCTTTATATTTCTTTAATGGAGATCTCTGCACCAGTATTCGGAACCTTACAAACTTGGCCATGCATCTCAAGGGGCTAAATTATCTCCCATCATAAATAAAAGAAAGGAGAAGTTAGACTTTTATTGGGGGAGTCCATAATAGAAGTCACCAGCACTCAAGGATATGTACAAGTAAAGCTCTTTTTGTTAAATTGTCACATGCGTCATACAGCCAACGTTTCAGGGCCACGCATGGTCCCTTCTTCTGGGAAGACATAGTGACTGTCGCCCAGAAGGGACCCTGCGTGGCCTATTATGCACTGTATCTGACACAGCGCCATCCATGTTGTCACTTCGAGCACCAACCTTTCAACAAGGTCTGTACACTGTATAGAGTGCAGGTGATTTTGTATTATCCTATTGGGGGAGGGGAAACATTTTGGGGGGCAGGTCTTGAGGGTACATAAAATGTTAAAAGTTACTAACCGCCGCACATTGCAGAAATGTCTGTTGAGTTGAGTAACCTTTAAAAAACAAAACTAAAAAACTGTGCACCTTAAGGCCTTGTTCACACCAAATGCAGACCAGATCCGGTCAGGTTTCTGCACACGCAGTGTAGTGGGTTGTGCCGCGTTTTGGATGCGTTTAGGGCCGGTTTAACATGGGCTTTCAGGCA
Organism: Nanorana parkeri; assembly: GCF_000935625.1. Taxonomy (NCBI): domain Eukaryota; kingdom Metazoa; phylum Chordata; class Amphibia; order Anura; family Dicroglossidae; genus Nanorana; species Nanorana parkeri. Next base: position 363,496 of record NW_017306915.1, read on the forward strand.
CTTGCATGCGTTTTTGATGCGCTTTTGATGCGTTCCAGACCAGATCCAGAGCAGGTAAAATAGGGCTTGCCGCAGATTTTTCATCCGGTCTGGATCTGGTCTGGATCCGCACGCTGCGATGTGAACTGGAGGTCAAAATACCATAGGAATACATTGGACGCAGTTTTGATCCGGTCTGCACCTGCTCTGGTCCAGATCTGCTCCGCGCTTGGTGTGAACAAGGCCTAAATCAAATCAAGCTGAGGCACTACAATTCATCACAAAGTCATGGGTGGGGGGGGGATCAAAGCGAGTGTTTGAACTCACATATGGTCGTATGGGATATATTTGCGCCAGATTTATGTTGCTTGTGTAATGTTGTTCATAAAACGAGATTAAATTAGACTCCAGGAAAGAAGACTTGTAACTCAAGGCAAAAAGCTTAAACGGTCTACTCTTGAAGTGGTCATGGGGACTTCTTAAGTAGCGATTGATTTTTTAGGTGATGCTCCAGTTTCAGGACAGCCGCAGGACAAGTGCAAATCTAAAACAGTTGCAAACTTGAACAAAACATGTGCAAGCTCTGGTCAAAACAGGAGCACATGTTAAAAGGAGCGGCTACACAGAGGCTAAAGACTGTAGCAATTGCTTTGATAAATTCCCCCCATTTATTTTAATTCTAAAATGCATTTTTGCATGTAACTTTAAATTGTGAGAGAACACAAACATAACTGGGATGGCAGTGTGTAGATTAATATTAAAAAGTTAAGACAGTTTCAAACCTGAAAAGCAAGCCTTTGAACCACAGACATCGACATGGCTGTCCATTTGGAGGGAATTAAAAATTAATTTCATTTTACAATTTAAAATAGATCAAAACCCAAGCGCTAACATTTTTATATAAAATATAATTTCTAAAAATGTTATCAATGTTTTTAAATCTGCAGTTCTGATTAAAATGATACCAGGGATCGTACCATTAAAGTCCTCATTTAGGGAGACAACTGTCATCAAACTGTGTTCCTGCACACTTGCACACTGTTGTCCCCATCAGGAAGCCAGTCCAGAGAGATGATATGCACAATGTATGTAGACAAGAAATTGGATGAAAGACTGGAGATCAGCAGGGCAAAGATGCAGAAAAAAAAATTCTTATGGCTTTAGCAGGTTATGCTTTTATGGTGCTTTAGCAAACGAAGGATGGGGCTACAATGACAATTTTAATATCTAACTACCAAAGCTATCCAAACACTCGCTAAACGAGGAAAGAAAGAAAAAAATCCTTGCTGGGGTATTGTACTAGGTCGGCTCTACTCTGTTCAGTCAAGAATCTTCAGACCAGGTCCTTTTGACAAAAGTCAATAGAAAAATTGTCGATCAGCAAAACTGCTCAACCGGATGCCTAGCTTTTGATCAAATTTGGGTCCAGTGGGTGTGTAGTGTGCAACACAGTCCACTACACGATGTGCTATGGATACCCTCCTTGTAAGTCCTCCTGACCCCTCCTCGGATCTTCCTCATCATTCCCGCTTTGCTCTTCCCTACTCTTTTCTCATTTCTCCCCCATCTTCTCCCTCAGTGTATTTTTTAATACCGCTTTAATGTCATGATAGCAAGGAGTTGCGTTTATAACGTATCTTCTTGTTGCCCATCACACTCCTATCCATGTTGTCACGGGATGGGGTTGAAGACAGTGTACAACATATATGTAATTTCTTCACATGTTCAAGGCTGTCTTGCATTGGTGGCACATATATTAACAGTTCAGTTTCAGTTTCAATAACAATCACTGAAGAGAAAAACCATTGAACAGAAGGGTGCTGACCCAACCACCCATAGCAGGAATTTCAGCCATGTCATCACGACTCTAGCAAGATTCGAGCACTGTATGGACAGCTTAAGAAACTCAACTAGGCCCTTAGCCTACTCTGGTGACTGCTGTCAAATAGTCAATCTCTTAGCAGCAAGAAATGAGACGCCGCTAGTATCGTTCGAACGATTTTCTGCACAGCCGATTATTATGGCCGACATTCACATTCGGCATCGGTATTCATCTTACCGATATTCAAAGGAGAGCGGCCAGTGTCCTATAGCAGTGGGTCCCCAGTCTGTGTCCTCTGCGCCTCCTTCTCCTGCGCCTCCTTCTCCTGCAAAGTGATATCCTCCCATGCAGCCTGTCATATTATTAAAAAGGGAGAGCGGCCAGCTCAATGTCCTTTAGCAAAAGGTCCCCCAGCCAGGGTTCTGTGCGCTGCCTCCTCTGTAGGGCTGCAACAACTAATCGACATAATCGATTATAATCGATTATTTAAAAAGTTGTCAACTTTTTCAATAATCGATTAATCGGCTTCCGATCAGTTGGCCCTGTTCACAGCTCCACACGTGGTGCGCCGCACCTCCTCCCCACCTCACGCTCGACACTGCCAGACCCGCTCGCATCCGCGCTCCACACGCCGCACCTCACGAACTTAATAATCGGCTAACTAATCGATTTTGAAAATAATCGTTAGCTGCAGCTCTACTCCTCTGCAGAGTGCTATCCTCCCGGAGACGGAGGCGCACAGAGAGCACAGCCAGTCTGCCAGATGCAAGGTAGAACTGCACAAGCTGATTAATAATCAAAATGTATATACAATACTTGTACTCTGCAAATGAAAGTAAAGAACAATACACAACAGGTCCACTTTAATAAGAATTAAAGAGAAATTTGAAGTATAAGAAAAAGAGAAATTTGCTATCGTGACAAAATCATGAAAAATACAAAGTTCAAGTTGGTCATGTGACATTAACCCTAAAAGTTGATCATTTAATTGATCACTGACTGATATTTTCATTGATTTGGTTGGACATTAAACCTGCAGTTATATGAAAAAAAACAAAAACGTATGTATATCTGAGCTCGAGGGAAGGAGTCCTTGAAAGGCGGCTAAAAATAGCCCTACCGTATAGGCTGTAAAAGACAATGCGGCCGGGTAATTGACATGCTTGAAATATTTCTAGAAAGGAAGGCTGCTAGAGATTGGATTCTGCCAGGCACACGGCTCATCTTACTCAACACCAGGAATGCTAAAAGAATCATGCGGTCCATGTGCGCAGAGATTTACAAAAACCAATCTGTAATAATCAACATCTCATACAGCTTCACATGCACCTGCTCCATAACATCTGCTGGTCCGAGGAACACATCGCATGCCATAGGAAGGTTTCTCTTTATATTTCCTACCTGTAGCAAATATTCTGGGTATTCTGTATTTTGTCAAAGCAACTTATCATTCCCATAATGAGATTCATCTCACTGCCCTGTACTGACCGCCTCTTCCGGGCGCTGCTTGGCCATCTGTATACCGAACACAGGGGGTTGCTCGATTGGCAACGCTGCCATTTAAAAAAAATAACTAATTTTTTTTTTTCTTAATGAATACAAGACTTTCTCTGACTGGATGGCGCATTGTAGAATGGATGACGTCCCAATCTTTTTCTTGTCCAATCAGAGAACATTCTGTATTCATTGGAAAAAAAGAAAATACATGCAAGACGTTCTCTGAATGGTGGAGGTCTAAAGTGAACAATTCCATATGTACAATATACAAGTCGATTGAGCAGCACCGGGAAAAGAGCAGCACTAACTGCACGTAGCACAGGCTACTAGAGTAAATTTCTGCATCACCAGCAGCCCTCTGGATGTGAGATAAGAATTAGATGTAACCAAGCAGGAGTATCGGTAATAAAAGTTGGTCGTTTTTTACCCTAATGCATTATTTGCATTAAGAATGGAAAAAAATGACCAGTACCTTTTTGACTTCACCCATTCCCCCCCCCCCCCCCCCACTAATGCGAGTCACCGGTGCCGATCCTCGAAGCGATCCTTCTGGTTGCGGGGGGTGTATACGTAGGGCAGAGGAGCCATAGGCCCTTTAGAGAGGAGGAGGGGTGTGGCCTGCCACAGGGCTGTGTGTCTATGGATGCACGCAGCTACCGTGGGCACGAGCACACACAGGCGCCTCCAGAAAAATAATTTTAGGAAAAAGAACAGAAGATTTATGGAAAAAAAATGGGCCTTCTAGATGGAAAAATAAGAAGGTTTTAATTTCACATTTAGTTGGCTATAAAGTTCGCAATAAACTTGGCCTTTTTTTCCTGGGGTAACATGCTGGATTCCCCCATCCAGGCGCGGCCCCGCCGGGCAGTGTCTGCAGCTGGCATAATACTAGCAAAGTGACTACAGCTGATTGGCTACAATCACTCTTTGGCCAACAGTTTTCGGCCAAGCTCCAGCAACAAAAGTCAAATGCAAAATCAACAAGAGCACCGTATGGCCATCTTTACTTTTTCAGAATATGCTGGATGCCATCGGTGATCTGCACACATAATGGAAACCTATGTATACTTAGCGAAATGCACCAAAGCCCGAGTGCAAGAAAGCACACTAAGGGGAAGGGCAGAGATTAAAGCTGAACTGTAGCCATCTAGAAAATGCTATGTAATGCAGCTGGAATTTATTTTTGTGAATCCCCCCATGTCTATTCTTTAACTTTTATGGTCTGGCTGCAGAGTGGCTATGTGAGAACGGCTCCGGGGGAGAAAACATGCCCTGCCCACTATAACCCAATGCATCCTCTGGTAACAAACACACCCCAATCTCGGATTATGTACACCGTGTTCTGTTTTATAGAAGATTCTGCACTGTGACCTAAGGCCTTCCCCTGCTACACTGCACTTGCTGCCTATAGGGGTAATTGTAAGGGATTTCAAAATCAAAACCCTTAGAATTCAAATGGTGTAAACTACATTTCACAAAAGAAATCAAGATTAAAATATAACTTGTTGGATTGACAACAGATGTGCATTATAGAAGCTACAGGGATTTTCTGCATGGCACTTCCTATAGATTATAGCTCTTGAAGGAGTTGTAAAGTCCCAGCATATCCTGTTATAACATCAGCATTGTAATAAGAATACATAGGAGTTGTTTTTGAGAATACAATCAAATCTTACTAGAAAAAATAAAATCCCTTTTATGTAGCGAGTGCCGCCTTCCGTCTGCCCATCACTTTCATCAACTTCCTGGATCCCCAGTGTACTTTGCGTCTCTTTTCCTGCTGCTGGATGTGATGCAATCCTGATTTTTCAAGATTACATATGCCATCATGCATTGCTTCCAGCAAGCGATGATGATGTTACATTGTTCAGACATTGAGTTGTAGTTCAACAACAAAGTGAATATTCTCCGGGTTGAGTGACATTGTGTGAGTGCATTGATGAAGTACATCCTATGGGCATCTCTAATAAGTAACTTTACAAACTTCTGGATGGATCTTGCTATTAGGCATGGGATAGGACTTCGAATTCAAATTCAATATAGAAATAGACATTTTTAACCATAGATGCACTTTAACCCCATTCTCATGTCAAAGCACACGACAAACAACCATTGCAAATAGACCCACCCAGTATTTCCATAGGCCCTGCCCACAATAGTTGTAGGCCCCACCCACAGCCTGTACACCCTACCACACTGGGGTTGTGAGTGGAGAGAATTTACCTAGCATTCTACATCCATCAATGTTGATCTGTGCCTACGTCAGACATAAAAACCCCATTCACACTAGAGCGGGAACATTTTTGGGTAATTTTTTACATGTTTTTCAGGACATTTTGAGCCAATGGAAAGTTGATCACTAGGAGGAGATAGTTGTTGCATACTTTTTACAGGTGCTCACATTGAAACCCCCAAAACGTGCCATTCTGTGCCATTAAAAATAACTGGATTTTTCATGTTGAGCTTTAGGAAATGCATGACAACACTCAGGTGTGAATGAGGGCGACGTGCCCAGGTGTTTTCAGTTTTGGTAGGGTAGCAGTATTATACGCTGAGCTTTATTCCCATTGAGTCTCATTCCAGCTCTTTTTCTTTTAGTCTTTTGAACATGCTCTGAACTTCTAATATTAGCTGATGTGTGTATGGAGCAACGGTGACATCTTCAATACAGATGGTGAGGTCTGTGCCTTGGAAGATGAAATAGAGATACAAAATAAAGCACTCCATACATAATTCACCACCCTCCGTTATTCTACGAATTCATCATTGTGAGGGGTCCCTCCATACTGGAGATCATACAAAATGATTAATTGCAGGTTAACATTAACTGTGCGCTTCAAAGCTGGCATGGATAATATATGTTCTGAGTAATATCAATAGCAGAGCGCCTTGCAATGCAGAACAGGGACAGCGACTGAAATTGTAAATTTCTTAAAATAAAGTGACTGACATTTAACGTAGTATTAAACTGTCAAACCATTTTTCAATAAAAAAAAAACAACAAAAAACAGAATATAAATTGACCAGCAAAGTATTGCTTTCATTTTTCTCCTCCAAGCACTTACAGTTACCATGTTTTCAAACAACTACAACTCTCAGCTCAGCTTCCCTGAACTTCCGGTCCAGTACAAGATCATGAGGGATAGAGCGAAGCATCTTCTATCATCTACCCATCTACTAGCATGGAGAAGGGAACAGCAGAGAGCAGGAGAGTGAACTGCCTTGCCGAGTCTGTGTGTTGGTGGATAGCACATAGCTTGCTGTGGAGCACATGCAAGGGTGCTTCCACAGAACCCTGCGATTCGCTGTAAAAAAGTTGCGCGATTCCAAAGGCTACTTGGCTGTATCCCAATGGAAAACGCCCTACAAAACGGCCCAAAGTAGTCCCGGGACCTTTTCAGGCGTGGGCCGTTTTGTAGGGCGTTAGGGACGGGCGGAAATACGGCAAGGTGGGAACGAGGGCATTGACTACAATGCAATTTATATTTTTGACCGTTTTGTAGAGCGTTCGTCGAGCGTAGAACGCCCTACAAAACGGTCAGGTGTGAACGAGGCCTTAAACAGGACATCATGGCCAGTGCTCAAGGGACCAGCTGATAATGCAGGAAAAGAACACTTAACCATCAAAGAGCAGCATTCATTGTAAGTGATTTAATGAGAATTTGAAATCGCTTAAAAACCTTTAGACTTTAGACTTTAATATCCCTTTAAGAACTAAAACTCTTTTCATTGATGGTCATTTGATTCTTGGTAACCTTACAGCTAGCTGTGCCAGTTCCTTTGCCAGGGGGTGACCGTTTCCTGACGTGTCTCTCTGCACCAAGGAAATACGAGCAGCGCTGCTCACAAGCACAACATAGTCAAAGCGTGATCTCCTGAAGGAGGTGGACTTAGGCCAGGTGGCATCATGGAAGGACACAAGTATATTTGAGGAATAATAGCCACCCTGCGGAAAAACGGTGTGGGTGGTGGCATAGGTGGGGGGGCATGGACATTATTGGCTGCTTCTATAAGTGATAAAAGCAAATAGTAGGCTTTCGGTTGTTTGCTGCATAAACAAAAACAGCAGTTCATCACAAAACTGAAGTTCTGCATACTTGCAAAGATTCAAGATAACCCATACCCAGGATTATGCTGACTAAGTGAACATGACAAATAGAAATTTGCAAATACTCTCAAGCAAAAGCCATTTGCCACCTCCCATAATTAAGAAAAATGCAGACTTCATATTATGTGCAGCTGTTGGGCCTGCCTGCCAATACAAAGCAACCATAAACCCCCCTCCCATCCATCATCAGCAGATACCAACCACGCAGACTGGGCAAAGGTTACCTGGGCTGTACAGCTACAAATTTTCAAAAATAGCATTTGAGCCCCAAAAAAGGAGAAAACAAGGAGGGCTTGTGGAGGAGGTACTTCTCAAGTGTCTGTAGGGATCCCAGATCCTTCTCTGTCACACTGAAGATGCAAGAGCTTGAGGCGATCACGCTTCAGGGCTTGTTCACACGATGTCCGGATTCTGTCCAGGCCAGGACAGTTAGCGCCTGCACTAAAAACGCATCACAATGTATCCCAATGTGTTTTCTGGGCTCCAGTTCACACCAGCGCAGTGCTTTCCATTCTGGACAGAAAAAATACTGCATGTCACATTTTTTCTGGTCCGGAATGCACAGAAACGTGTAAAAAAACGCAAGGGAAATGCACCGCACTGCAGCTAACTGAAGAAAAAAAAAAAAAAGTGTATTCTTGCTCCACCGTGATCCGTTTTGACCGGAACACGGTAAAAACGCATCAAAAACGCGCCTGCGTCTCCAGATCTGCACCAGGAAATGGTGTGAAAAGCATCCAGCCAAAGGATTACATTAACCCCTTCATGACTGAGGCCCTTTTTTCACCCATGATATATTCCACATTTTAGGCTTGAAAATGACGTAAAACCCCCCAACATTATATATTTTCTGAATGCCAAGACCCTATAGAATAAAATGGTGGTAGTTGAAAATTTTTATGTTGCGCAATATTAGCGCAACTCCTTATTAAACCCCAAAATTTAGTGACAAATTTAATTAAATGCCCCAAAACACAACAAATTACCCATTTTTTTAATGAAATATAAAAGATGAGGTTACAACGAGTAAAACGATACCCAACATGCCCAGTTTACAGATTGCGTGCGACCGTGAAACGGCGAAAAACTGCAGTACCCCAAAAAGTCAATAAAAGACACTTTAAAAGCCCCCACAGGTCATCAATTTAGAGATACCCCAAAATACTGGCCCTAGAATTATTGCTCTCACTCCGGCGTGCGCGGCGATACCCAACATGTGTAGCGCGTTCGTCGTTTTCATGCGTAGGCGCACCCGACGCGTGTTTACGTGGCGACGCGCGTGCTCGCGGGGGCGGGGTACTTTTAAAATTTTTTTTTATTATTATTAGATTTATTTTATTTCATTTTAATTTTAAAAACTGTTTTTTTTTTTTTTTTTACTTTACTTTGACTGCTATCACATGGGGGGGCTTGCAAGCCCCCCCATGTAATAGCAGATGGTGGTGACAGGTCCTCTTTAAGGTGATGCTGGGGGTCCAAAAGACCCTCAGTGTCACCTTTACACTGGAAATAAGCTATTGAAGTGCAGATCGCACTTCAATAGCTTATAGCTGGGCTGCAGGAGCCCAGAACTGACAGCCCAGGGACCGGAAGTGATGCAATCTGCATCGCTCCCGGTCCCATAGAACGGGGAGGGGATCGATGAACGGAAGTTCGTCGACCTCCTCCCCAGCTCCCCGCGGACACAAAGATCGCCGGTCCCGGGCCCGTAGGAGGGGCAACGGAGCCCGGGAAGCACGGCGGGGGTGTCCGGCGGGGGGGGGGCGGCCCCTTCTTCGGGAGGCAGAAGCGATCTGGCGACAGGTAAGTCGCCAGGATCGCTTCTGTTGTAAAGCCGACAGTCGGCTCTACAAGTTTAAACAGACTCCCAGCGGCAAAAGTCGCCGGGAGTCTGTTTAAACAGCCCCGATGCTGGCGACGTACACTGTACGTCGTCAGTCACGAAGGGGTTAAAAAGAGGAAAAAAAAAACCAAAAAAACCTTACACCTATGAAATACTGTAAACATGACAAAGTACGCAGATATGTATACCAGACTAAGCAGATTGCAAAAGTTTACCATAGTCAGTTTTGCAACCTGAACAATTCCCAATTTGTAAAGATGTTGAAGAAACATCCAGCGCCTCTACAATACTAAAACCCAACCACATACCAAGTCTGCTCACACGCAAATCATTGAGTAAAAAGCGTACCTTGATAAGTGATCAGCACAAGTGCCAGATGTCAGTGGCTCCTGACACACTCTGTGGTTTGATCTGCTGACCCTTATTTTACTACTCAACACAGTAGTCATGTAGGGGTCAGTGGAAGAAACCACAGAGTGAAGCAGTGGACAAGGCATCTGACACCTTGGAAAGTGTGCCGGATGCTGTGTGATACCATTGGTATTGTTCCCACACTTGCTCATGCTCCTAGTTTAAGCAGGGATGCATGGCAGGGGAGTGGTCTTCCTTTTGCAGAGTCACAGTGGCTTGCTGAGCCGTCCTATTGGTCTCTGACACTACTTGTAGAAACAGAAAATTCCTGCAAAAAAACCCCAAAATCATAAAAAATACTTAAGTGTCCCTCGACCTACCCTGCCCAACTCTTGTACAAAAATCTTGCTAAAAGATCTAAGGCATCCAACACACTTGCCAACGTGTCAGATGCCTGGTCCCCTGCTTCACTGTGTGGCTTCTTCCACTGACCCCTATATATCACTACTGTGTCCAGTAGAAAAATAAAGGTCAGTAGATGAAACCACATAGCGTGGCATGAGACACCGACATCCGACACATCTGGAAACCTTAAAAGTACAAGATCCTTTAAGAAGATTATCTCCAACTTTTTAGCATTCAATAGCGTGGGCAGTGGCAGAGGTAAGCTTTAAGTGTTTGCTTCACAGACATCTGCTGATTTCAGATTTCAAAAATAAAAAAAAGGACTGTTTTAAAAGACAATTTAAGGATGAACGAGGCCTAAAACACTACAAAGTCACTGTGTGAATCGCATTTCATTGAGGGGGAAATAAAAATCACCTTCTACATAGGCCGCTGTCTAAGAAGCATGATCCTTAGGCCTTGTTCACACCAAATGCAGACCAGATCTGCATGAGTTTCTGCACACCCAGTGCAGGGGGTTGTGCCGCGTTTTTGATTCGTTCAGGGCCGTTTTTGGTAAGGAAAAGTTTAAAATGGGCTTTCAGTGCGTTCCAGGGTGTTTGCATGCATTTTTGATGAGTTTACATGCGTTCCAGAGCAGGTAAAATAGGGCTTGCTGCAGTTTTTTTTACATGCTCTGGAACTGAACGCTGCGGTGTGAACTAGATCCCAAAATACCATTGGAATACATTGGACGCAGTTTTGATCCAGTCTGTAACTGCTCTGCTCCTGGAACGCACTTGGCGTGAACAAGGCCTTAAGGATAGCATACAGGTGTATTGATGATCAGTTTGACTTTACAAAGTTAAGCTGGACCCAATTTCAACACTGCATTCCACGTTCCTTCCTAAATGCTTCACAAACCCATGTCACAGGTCCAACACAAATGCCTGTGTATAGTAGGCTTTACAAAGTTAATTAGCCTGCACAAAAAAGCAGCCGAACATAAAGTTCAGCCTCTGAAGCCTCCTTATGAAACAAGTCATATATATTTAGAGCCAGCAACCTCACACAGCCAATACATCTCCTATTTACGTATCCTAGCAGTGAAAGCAACAGATAAAGTATGCCCTGAAACTGGAATTCAGCGTTGGAATCCTATTAGTAGTGCTGAGGGACAAGCTACCAATTTATTTGAAAGCAGACAAGGTTAAGAGACACGGAGATGCTCTGGAAACCCAACGCAATTTATTTCAAGGAACCAATTTTATAAAAGTCTTTACAAGTGCATGGCTAACAAACTGTGGGAATTAACTTGCAATGTCCACGCATTCATACTACAATATTAGATCTGTTTATTGAAACTATTGGGTTTAGGTAACACATACATAAGCTTCCACAGGGCCAGGGACGGTCTACACGAGACCATGCTCAGGGGTCGCTCCGGCCCCCAAGCCAGCATTAGTGGAGGAAGAATGAGTTGCGTGCTCCTGCATACCCAGAAGTGGCCATTACTACCCTTTCTCTCCTGTAGGCAAACACGACATGTGCAAAACAAGACTGACTAAGATGGGCCTGAAATGTGGAAGCTGTGCCCAAAATTTTTTCCCCCTAATTACTGACTTACCATAACATGTTCACAAAGTCTCGGTGTAGAGGCAGCCATGTTGGCAGAGGAGCAGGCATCTGCTTCCTCATGTCAGCCCACTTGACTATTTGGGATCTGAGGATTGCTGAGGGAATACTCAACAAGCAGCAGAGGTGTAGGAAGCACACATCCAAAAGAAGAAATAAAACAGAAGCAGAAGGATCCTTGCACTGAAGTTTATTACAGGTATTTATATAGCGCCGACAATTTACGCAGCACTTTAAGTTCTTCAGATACAGCTTTCTCTCCAGCAAGAAGAGTGAGCAGTACAGCGGCGACATTGCCAATGGAAACCAGAGAATAACCGCACTCCGCAAGATACAAGCGAAGAAAGCTGTGTTTTTTTGATGCAGAATAAAGTGTACATCACAGCAAGCTCCCCAGACCAAAGAGCAAACTCATCTCACATGTTTCACCAATGTGGCTTACTCAGAGGTATGGTATGAGGTAGGGGTAAGCCACATCGGTGAAACATGTGAGAGGAGTTTGCTCTTTGGTCTGGAGAGCTTGCTGTGATGTACACTTGATTCTGCATCGACAAACAGGTTTCATCGCTTGTATCTTGCGGACTGCAGTTATTCTTTGGTTTCTGCCCCTGAAGGGGAAATATAGCGCGAGCTGGGCTGCAGAATCTAATTCGCAAGGATTTTTGCAATAGTGACAATACCAGCTCTCACTCCAAAGCCCATCAGGCCAGCCATCAGAGGCAGCAGTTCCTTACGTGATCTCACAATGCAGATCTACAGCTATAATTGCTTGAGGCAGATGTCCAGGAAGCTTACATTTTTTTCAACCCTCTTTTGTACATCACCCATTAAACAGCTATGTGTTTGCTGACTTGAATAGTCCTCTTACCGTAGCTGTATTGAACCGCCATGAAAAAATAAACAACAGTACAAGCTATACTAACGCCTCCCCGCTGCATCAGAAAGGTGTCAATGATGCACTCCAGTTTCGGTCAGTATTGTGTCTCTGACCCCGCTCTACACTTTGTTACTAAAGTGCAGCCAGTGACAACATGCAACTTTGTAAAGTATCTAGCAAACTGCATGTAGATAGTTTTAATCAGTATAAAACCCACAAATCTAAATCTTAGCTGGCGGACATGGAGGCCTCTTCGGTTCCCCCACCACCACCTGTAAACACAAAGACGGCAAACAAAACTGCTTCTACCTAGAGTCACTGTAATTTCAACTGTCTCCACAATACCAGATTCCACCAACAGATGGCACTGTAGCTGTCTGACCCAATGTGATCCAGGACCTGTGGGAGATGGGGACCCCTCTGCACGGTCTCAGAGAGGGTACTCCTAGTTTACCTAGAAACCCCTTTGTGCATACAACTATACATGCTAGGCATGTAGGTATTACTAACATTTCAGGACTTCTCAGTACTACCAAAACCACACAAAGTGTCTGCACACAGTAGGAAAATGATATAAACAAACAGGCAGCTTTATATCACTCGCTAGTCTCTGTGTTTAGAGCTGTGAGTGTCAGTGTGTGAGATACATAACAGCAGTCATGCATCACAAGCCAGAGATAAAATGACAGTGCCGCTGGCTAAGACGTGGGAGACATGTGCTATTCTCACTGTGTACAGAGACATCAACAGGTAAAAATCGAGCAGAGCGACCAACATTGGGAAAAAACTCTGCACGCATCAATACATCCCCCAGTCTGCAACACTATAAAATAGTGCAACATAAGCACAGTTACAACATAGCTCACAGGGAACAAAGAAAAAAGTAGTTCTTGTGCGTCCACCGTTTGCCTTTAAAACCACATCAATTCTCCTAGGTACCACTGCATACAGTTTTTTTTTTTCTTTCTATTTAGGAACACCTTGGAGAACCAACCACAGTTCTGTGAATTTAGGTCATCTCAGCTACTGTCTCATGTAATTCATATAATTCCAAACAGACCGTTGAGATCAGGGCTCCATGATGGCCATAGCGTCTCTTCCAGGATTTCTTGATCTTTTTACAAAAGATGGTTCTTTGTGACTGGCAATTGTTTCAGTTCCTCGTCCTACTGCAGAATTAATTTGGGAGCGATCAGACGCCTCCCTGATGGTACTGCATGATGGGTATGTATCTGCCTGTCGTTTTCAATACGGAGGAAGCCATTAATTCTGATCAAATCCCCTACTCCATTTGCAGAAACGCAGCCTCAAACCTTGACAGAATGCCCACCATGCGTCACTGTTACACACACACACACCTATCCTTGCATCATTCTCCATGCCTTTGGTGAACTGCCTTCTGTCATAGTTGAATATTTCAATATTCATTGGTCCAGAGCATTTTATGGAACACCAGTTTGTGTTTTCATACATAGGTGAGTCACGTGGAATCATCTCCATGTAAGAGGTGTGGCTTTTTAGCCCCAAGCCTTCCATCAAGACCAGTTCTTCACAGGAATCTCTGGTCTGTAGAGCAGTGTACCAGGAACTCACTGGTTTCTGCCAAGTTTGAGCTGATGGTGCCAATGCACATCTTACAATTGCAAAGGAAATCCAGCATGTGTTGTCCTATCTGCTGCACGGTATACATGGTCAACCATGCGTCTTCACTCTTCCCCTAGTCTGCTGTACGTCAAATTGTCATCATCTCTAATTGGCAGTTAAATAATCCAGGACGCTGTAAAGCAGCATCAGGAAGTTGTAGAGTGATCTTCCTAGCTGTGCTTTTGTAAAACACAGGTGTGGAAGTACAAAAGTTCAAGTCCTTTGGCGGGTAAAGCAACAAAAACATGCATTTCGAAAAGGTCTATTTTGCTTGAAATTCAGATTCAAAAAGACTTTTGGTCATTTGCCCACTTACCATAGGTCTGGTTCACACCTAGGCTGCATCGTTTTTGCACGTTTATGCTCACTGGGCACATTTTAACGTGCGTGAAGATGTGCATTTTGACAGGCAGCTTAAGAAATATTGCGGTCAATGGACGCATGTGTGTAGAAAAGGTGCAAAAACGCGGAACATTCTTTTAGAGAAAAATGAGCTTGAAACTACCAAAAGAAGCTCATGTACTTATTTCTGCGTTAGGCATTTTCCTGCTGGCGTTTTTGAAAATCATGGGATTTCTTGTGTTGGGCGTTTAAAAGTTTATCCTACTGCTAAAAAACACCTAGGTGTGCGAACCAGGCCTGAGGGTAGCCTGAAAGTGCCTTCTAAAAGCCCCACCCCTAGCAGGGTATATGCACACATCCATGCTCCTTTGCTGCCTCTACACTACAGGAGTCCACCCCAAATAAGCTCCGGTGTTGGAGCTTACCCAGGTAGATGATGACGGCACCACCACCAATGACAGCGTTGGGGCTTGGTATTGGATGGTTAGGCCTGAACGAGCACGGTCACATAGGTCACGTCACATCTTCTCCCATACCCAGAAGCTTTGTTCTACACCAGCAATGGAGCGGAGGAAGCCACGGGGCACAGATGGGGAGAGCATACCTTGCAGGGGGATGGTATATTCAGGTGGCACTCTCACAATGCCTGGATGGGCAAAGTGGCAGTATCTTTAGCATTTATACACAAGAGTATCCCCTCAAGAATGCCTCTACATATGGCAATTTTTTTGGTATTTTAACATACTTTCTTGATCCATTCAGAGGATTTCAGATTCTATCAAATTTACTGCATGTGGCAAAACGTGAGAAAAAAAACGAAAAAAAAAAACAAAAACAAACTTAATTTCTTGCAGTATTTGTCATAGTCAGTTAATATGAATGTAAAAACATTGTTGGAATTGCATCATTCTGCTATATCAATCAATGCAGAGGTTTTATTTGCCGTGTTAACCATCCCATGACCTGTTTGCTAGATGGACACGGGACATCAGCATTTCAGAGCTGCCAAACCAACATGGTTTACAATGAATATGGCAGTACATAAGGTTCTCTTTGGAAACCTCAATTGAAGATACTGCACCAATTGTGGTCCATTTAAGATCATTTTCATCTTATTTGCAAGATAAAGCAGACCACCACTAAAAACAGCAATTTCCAAGCCACAGTAATAGCCATGCCCTAGTTAGTGACATTCTCCTTCTCGGTGTAGCCAGTTCTCGGGTATTTGTATGTTTGCACAAGAACACTAGTCTCTCCATCAGTCTTTTCCATGTATTGCAGCAGTATGGATGAAAGGTGAAAAAGTGAATGCCGAGTCAGCATGGCTGGTGTTCCTAGAGAAGAATGAACTAAGAAAGATTGCAGTTTCCAGCCTGACACTTTCAGAATACTAACAAACAGCACTTTAACAACCACTTTACAGGCTAAATTGCAAAATATAATAATTGGATAGATTAAAAGCATCTCTGCCAAATTTTATTTCGCTTTGATATCTATTATAAAATGTATATATTTTTAGAAAAGACAAAAATCATACAAATGCAGTCCTCCCACTCCAAATTCTCACCTGCGTCCTCAAATCACTGATCTTTACTGTGTGGACCCGACGGGCACCACAGCTATGCTTCTAAAATCCCTCCTTCCCTGGTTCTCTTCAACCTACACAATGCATTCAATAAAAGGACAACGTGTACCGTAAGTACACGTATCCTTTAAACAAATGTGTTAGTCAAATCTTTCCTAAAAAATTAAATACAGGCAGTCCCCGAGTTACATAGCTTGAGCGACGAGCTACAGGCGACATTGAGCTGCGAGATATGAACAGCTCCATTGAAATACATTGGACAAGCTACATTGAGCGACATTGCGCGGAAATAATTTTAAGCAAAAGAAAATAGGTTTGTGTATTTAATGAATGCAAGATGATTTCATACCAGCATGCAGAGTTGCACAAGGATCTGATTTTAAGTGAAAGAGGGGTAAAAGGTCCACTTTAACACTTACGTTAAAGAAAACTTGCTTTGAGAAATACTGGGGCTTCCACTGAAGATATTCTAAGACTAATAGTTGCCTACCCGTCTCTGGGTTCAATGCATTCCTAAACCCGAAACAAGCAGGTTGATAAAAAGTCAAAGTTGCTCTAGTGTCTCAGGCAGTACTGAAGTCATTGAATATGCCAGACAACTAGCATTTTTCATGGAGGAAGGTCAGCAGTGCCAACCTACATATCTCGCTTACCACTGAATATTAGAATTCTAGCATAAGAACAACCCTGACTGGTTCTCTTTAGAGCTAGACTTTTATAAGAACACAAAAACTCAAATATCAAAGAAAAAAAATAGGATTTCTGTGAACTCCATAGAACATTAGATGCCGCTCTTCTCGCACGGTCTTAAAAAATAATTTAATAAATAAAAGGAACAAAAAAAAAAAAAACTGCATGTGCTACCTCAAATTGACCATTATCAACCCAGTGTTGGAAAATATTCAGGGAATGGAACAGTTTGCTTTGGATAAACAAACACAGACACTGCTCATTTCCAGCGTGCCGAGACATACAGACGAACGCAACTACGAGTGGCTCTTCCTTTGAAATTCATTAGCAGCAATAGAAAATAAAGATTTAAGAACAGGTTGAACAAGCGGCGGAGAAATGAGCTCTTTACACCGGGCTCTTCAGTGGATTACATATAATCAAGCTGACTGTTCTCAGAATGCTGCATCGCCTGCTAAGCTGGGAGCATTGGCTGTCTGGCAGGAACTCATAGCTGCATTATGCACTGTGGCTAATTGCTTCCAGTCTCTGCATGGGAATCACACACTCACTACAAGCTCATTAGCAGCAACGCAGAGAGAGGAGGAAAGCGTGTATTAGATACTGAATTGGCCATGGTTCTAGCACAACCTCCTATATGGGCAATAGAAAAAGCAGCATTACTATTACACAGTGGTGAACAAGAAATAAGACCCTAAGCAATTTAATAGAGGAAACCGGCCAGGCATTTCAAAGTGAACCAGTGAGAACAGAAATGGAGAGCAGCCATTTTTACTTTAAATCTCAATTGCACTCCACCCCTCGCCCCCACCCACCTCTAACCTATCCTGATAGGTTTTTATTTCCCCTTACCTTGTGAAGATAGATATACTTGCCCAAGTTAACCTTCTAGGTCACTCACCTCTGCAGTTTCCTGATGGGAGGCCGCAAGCCAAGATATAAATTGACTCTTGACTCCGGTCGGTCAGTCTTCTGGATCCTGAGAGGACCTCTGGTCAATAGATAACCAATAGGAAGTGTCCACGTCATGCAGGCGCTGATGTGGGCACTCGAAGGATCCAAGCAGGAAGTAACCAAAAGAGTCAAAGACTGGGGGCTATGGCATCATGTGACTGTGGCTTAAGGCAAGTAAAAAAGGGTGGGTTTTTTTTAACCTAGCGATTCGATAGCGGAGCATGGGAGGGAGTGATCGGGGGCTGTGGCAAGGGGTATTTAAGGGCAGTTGATGGGTATCCTGTAGTTGGGCTTTAAACCCTGCCTTCACTACCTAGAGAGTGTTACCAACTCAGAATGAGCGTGCATGACAGGAGATTAAAATTCTTAGACTTCTTAGTTGCATGCTTGTTCCAGGTCAATGACTGATAAAATAGTGAAGCCTTGATCAGAAAGACCTCCCTAAAGACCTTTTGAAGCAATGCTATTCATATTCACCTGACGGGCAGCCTGTTCATGGAATCTTCACTTTCTTCAAGAGCTGTGGGAATCAGTAAAATCTTCAGCATCTGACATACTTCTGTGTGCTCTGGATGGCGTGTTCCCTGCTGTGCCCCATAATGCCACCCGCTGGACACATTGCAACATATATATGCATATACCTACTTCGAACGGAAGCACCAAAGACAGCATGAGAGTCCAAAAAATTTTAACAGAAAGGGTTCATAAACGACAACATAGAACCAACACCACGTTTCTGGGTTCAAAGACCTCTCTTTCAGGGCTATAAAAACAGATTTAAAACACAAATGTATTCCTAAATTAGCTCAGTAGTAGTATCTTTTGAAAGATCTCCAGTAATCAAAAAAAGATTACCAAAAGGGGTTCCTGGATCAATAAAAATAAGTTGGGTGGACAACAGATATGGAGGGATGAAAAATGCAATCACTAAGGGTAGACAGTGGCTCTTGTAAGAATTGTTCTCAAGCATTGTTCTCAATTTCCTTAGGAATTTATCTTTAACCTTTAGGTGTAAGAAGAAAAATATCGGTATAAATTAAATAAAATATTTGCACTTTGAACGTCATCTGTAGCTGAACAACCCAGCAAGGAATAGCAACACAGCATATAACATTATTTGGCAGCAATCTATTTTTTAGCTCGAGCGGTCACAGCTTGGGGCTCCCCTTGGATTTCCTCCAAAAAGGGCACATTTTTACAATATTCATGGTATTGATTTTATCAAGTCCTGGAAAGGTTTTCTTCTCATTCATGAGGCCCTGCACTCCTGCTTGCCAAGTGATCCGATGTGAAATGAGAGGAAAATAAAAAAGAAAAGGAGGAAGAATAAATAAAACACACCACATGCCGTGCATTCACTTTCATTGGAAAAAATTAAAAGAAATCCACCAATCCATTATTGACAAATGCACACAGAGTATGACTGCGGCCAATTCTTTCTACACGAAAGCCGGACAACCTGAATATTTGCGTTTTGTCTACAGTCTGCAGCCAGCCTTATTTTCTCTTCATGGTAACAGAGAAAAAGATAGCAGAAACAAAATTACTTCAGGTCGGATAAGGCCTGGTTCACACCTTGGCGTTACGAGAAAACGCTGTGATTCTGGCGGTTTCATGCGCAATCGCCACACGTATGTGGAAACACGCGTAATCTGCCATTCATTTGTAATGGCACCCCAAACACGCCTGACAACTTGCATGGTTTTGTGCAACATTTCCGAGTGTGCAAACAAGCAAAAAGGCGTAAAAAAAAAGGCCTGCACAAAGTGCAGGAGCCTTTTCGCCGCACGTATATGACCCCATTGGAATCTATAGGGACACGTGGAAAACGCGGCATTCCCAGGACGCGCAGGTGTGAACCAGGCCTAAAATTGACTGGTTTCACTAGTAGGTGATGTGTCAGCCCTCTCCATATTCTTTACTTTGTTATCCAACTGGAAGGCAGGATTGAGAGCAGACTCGGTAGCAGCAAGCAGAGAGGTGGCAGGAAATGAAACCCTAGTTAGGGTTTTTTGTTTTCCATCTTTTGTCTGCTGTGCATTACCACTGCAACTATTAAGTAGCCACAAACTATTAAAAGACCTCTATTGTGGACAATAATATATTCAGTCATGAGAAGCCTTCAGATACAGTACTCTCAGTAACTGACCTGAAGCATGTATTAAAATCACTTGTTGCATTCCTTTTTTAGATCAGCGACTCCAGTCAAAGAATCAGCGTGATTGCCAGGCAACAAGCATTTTGCACTCTTCACCATGGACTAAAAGAAAATCATTATTACTGAAAGAGTCGAGCACAGCAAGCTACTAACTTACAGCATTCTGCGCTGTTAAATTAAAGAGGTTCTCGAATTAAAAAGGTGTTATTCATTTTTGCAATGAAGCCTAGATAATAATAATGATAATAATAAAAATAATAATAATGTATTATTCAGGAATTATATAGCACCAACAGTTTGCAAAGCACTCTACAAAACTGAGGGAGACAATACAGTTAACAATACCATTTCAGTACAGTAGGTAGGAGGGCCCCGTTTGTGAGAGCTTACCATCTAGTAATAGAATATTTAAATGGCAGTCTAGTAAAGTGCCTCTACCTCGGCATGGGGAGGTGGCATTCTTAACAGTCCACTGCAAAAGGTCATTTTTAACAACCCAGCCACCATACTGCCTAATAAGCAGCCAGGAAAAAAGTTCTGCCCAATGGAGGATGTAACTGACCGCTTCATAACCTTTGCAACTATGCACAACACCATGTGCATGCATCGGTTCCAGAACCAAGGGCCATAATAATGGTGGTCGTCAAACAGCTGATCTGAACATCATACCGGTTTGCTTTGTAATTCTTGACTTCTACACTTTCCATTAAGTGTGCTCGCTCACTGGCTTTTCCTTAACAAGAAGCCTGAATTCATAAACCATGCTTGCCATCACTAACAGAGGGACCCCACTGTAACTAATGTAACAGGGCACCATCTTGTTGCAAGAGCACTAATGAAAAAAAGCCTTACCCCTTTGAAATAGCAAAATAATTAACTAGAGAACATGCAAATTTTACATAAACCTTTCGAGAACCCCATGTAAAATTTGTGCTTCCAACTTCTATGAATGCCCAACTGCCGCCCAAATGTTTTATTTTAATTTGGATGGCGGAAGGGTTACAGGCTCCCCCAGGTTGGTTTTGAGTATTTTGGGGGGAGCTATCCCCATACTTGCCTTCCAGTTAGGTTCACACCTGAAGGGAAGCCGCACGGTATAGCACAAAACAGACACCATTCAAGTCTATGGAAGCAGTTCACACCTTTGTGATTTGTTGCGCGGTGCAGGAGCAATTTTTGGGCAATTGTCCTGTGGTTTGGGTCTTATAGACATCTCTATGCATTGAAAACCGTGCGGTTTTGAAACAAACACGCGCAACAACAGCTTGAAAACAGCTCACCAGGTCAATTGCCTAGGTTTGAATCTAGCCTAAGGGTGATGTCTACAATGGGTAAACACATAAAAAGAAAAAACACATTTTTACTAGCGCAGGGAAAGCTCACATCGTCACAAAATTATTACTGCTTTATGGGCCTTCCTGTCACCTTCACATCCACTGCTCCATACTTCTTGCACGGTCATTACAGGGACAGGAAGTGAGAGAAACACTCTGCATCAAGGTCACAGACCACGTGGCAAAGGAAGACTTAGGCTGGGTTCACACCTAGGCGTACAGAATATGCGCGTTTGCCACGCGTTTTTACCACGATTTGCGGTAAAAGAAACACCCGACAAACGTGCGTTTCCGAGGGCTATCCGGCTGTATCCTAATGGATACGCGCGGCAAATACGCCCCAAAGAAGCTACTGTACTTCTTTGGGCGTAGGGCGTTTTTCAGCGCGTTCCTACGCGCTGTAAAACGCCCAGGTGTGAACCAGGCCTTAGACACCAACAAAGGGTACCTTTACATATTGACTGTCTCCAGTTTTCAATAAAATGTGCAGTTCTGTTTTACATCAAAGCTTATTATATTAGATTCCAGACTGGAAGAGGTGCCCTTTAGCAGCTCACTAAAACACAACACACTCATTTTACAGAGATATGAAACTCAGACACTATTCCTGCAGTCTAATGAAGTCAGTGATTTTTACGGACTTGTATATTACTCTGTATTAACTAAGGGAAGTGTTTGATTAACATGAAGAATGCAAGCCGTGCCAAGTTATCATAAAGAACAAGGAAAACAAAAGCGCATGGCACTCCCAGTCTCATAACTGGTGTCATTACACCAAGTGCTGTTAGAAGTGAATAGCACACATGGCAACTGTTAATCCAGGAAAGACTCAGGAGTAAAAGAGACACTTAGGCTTCATGCACACTACCAGGCTGAGTTAATACTTACCAGATAACTTCTGTTTGGCTTAAACAACTTTATGCTTCCCAAATCACTTTTTTTCTGTGTCAGGCTTAGTCACGTTTTACAGCATAAAAACTGGGCTAGTCGGACCCAGAACGCAAATATTTCTATTTTGGGTAAACTGATCTAGACTGAAGGCACCTAGATGTTCCTGGATGCCTAGGTATGCATTCAGTCATAGAAACGAGTTAGATGATTCCAGGTGCATTTAGAAATTAGCTCTAAATGCACCTGAACTCAACATTTTGGTACGTAATGTGCATGAGGCCTCAAGAAAATAAAAGGTCTATATTAGGGCTGCAACAACTAATCGACATAATCGATTATTGAAAAAGTTGTCAACTTTTTCAATAATCGATTAATCGGCTTCCGATCAGTTGGCCCTGTTCACAGCTCCACACGCTCCACCTCCTCACACTCACCGCCCACCCACAATTGGCACAGGGACGCGTGGAGATGTAGTAAGGAGGAGCAGGTGTGGGGTGATGACACTATATTGGAACCAGAAAAGAACCATTTAACAAACGTGGGTTTAGCTTTAGAATTTTCAGAAAACTTCTGCAGATAAACATCAGAGGAAGGAGAGACTAATGATAGGTCTCAGAATGGTACCATCATCTCTGCTACTGGTTAGCCCACCTTTTTCAGTCATAAACAGCCCAGAGCCAATTCTGTGTTTAGTGTCAGCTTGCAAAGCAGAAATTCTTGGTTTGCATTTATGGTTCTCAGCCAGTGGGTCTCATACACCTGCAGGCTGAGGAGGAAGGGGGCCATCAGTATCTTATGCCTCAGCTTTACAGCTGGGGGCGGCTTTTCAACAGCAAGCTGAAGGCAAACAGGTGACACTGAAAGTTGCGCAAGCTGAACTAGGAAATCATGGGGTCACTTTCAGATCCATGCAGTGTGGTAGCGGTGCATGAAAAACCAGACTGGTTTCACAGAATTCCAATTCAGTATAAAAGAACGTGCATTTGGCTGTCCTACTTAAAAGGGCTCACAAAGCATCCTGCGCTAGTGAAATCCCCTCAGCTGGTGCTTTCAAAAGTTGTGTACTTAGCAAGTTGACAAGATCAGAAAGAGGAACAGCTTTAAGCACAATATATGTTATCAAAGACATCACTATTTTTCCTATATACCATCTTTTTTTAAACAACAAGTGCAATAATTTACAGCTTGGATGTAAGGTTTATTCATTGCACTATTAACACTTTAGTACATTTTTAGAACGGTCTATACATCACACCAAGAAGAACAACTGGAGGTAGAAGGGGCAAAAGGATTTGGTCTTAAGAGTTGGGAGCGATGCTGCTGTGCCAACAGTGAAACCAAATCCCCCCCCGCAGTGAGCTCCTTCCCATCACCACTGGGTCATGTGTGAACAAAGCCCATGCTGGAAAGTAGGCCCATGTCTTCAAACTCCGCTGCTTTGCTGTTCCCTGGCTAGATGTATGAATATCCACGAAGAACCCCACACATACCACTGTGTGATCTTGCAACACCCAAGGGGAAGCAATGTGGGTTTTTGTTACATTTTGTTTTAGAGCATAGACAATGTTTTTCCAATGGGGCCCCCCAGTTCGAATCCTGGTTAGGACACTATCTGCATGGAGTTCGCAAGTTCTCTCTGGAGTGTGGGAGGAAACCCACGCAAGCACAAAGACATGCTGGAAGGTTCATTGGCTCCTGTTTAAATAAGCCTTGTATGTGTGCAATAGGGACCATAGATTGTAAGCTCCTTGAGGCCAGGGACTAATGCAAAGCACTGTGTAAATGGTCAGCTCTGTATAAATGCCTGTAATAAGTAAGTTCCCTTTTGGTGACAATCACATCTGTGGGCTTCATTTTGTTACAATGACAAATCTAAAGAGCAACTGAATTTTCACACCCTCAGAGTATATCTCTAGCCAAAACTTTTCCCCCTTTTTCCTGTCCTGGTGACATCATGGTCTCTTCACTAGGGACAATAGAAACTACTTCATTAATAGAGCGAAAACCTCAGATAGACTTTGATTGCCATCTCTACTCCACCAGATATTTTCTCTCACTTCCTGCCACAGCTTTTTGTAATGTTTGTTTACACCTAATGCATCATCTAACTTCCACAATTTTGCAACTTCGTTTCATCATTCTTGCATATCATTTAGAAGTTTTTTTTCTCTCCAGTCAGACCAGAGAGTGAGTGAGTGAGTGAGTAAGTAAAGAAGTCCATACACCTATAGATTATCTGCAGGTTTTCTATGGTCAGGTGGAAAAAGTGAAACAGATTCCTCCAACTAAGCTAAACTGTGTGGATGGAGGAATCTCCCGCTGGGCCAAGCTTCAGTATCTTGCCAGTTGGCACCGCTCGCTCTTAAAATACCTAAACAATCTCATTGGATTCAGGCATTGTTTAGGCATTTTTTGACAGATAAAACAACTGGTGTGATAACATATCATTTACATTTAGCCAAATAGTTTTATATGCATATGAAAAAAGGAACTTTATCCCCCCAAAAAACAAGAACATTTCCCTGGAAAATTAGACCTTCCCAAAAGGTGTCTGCATATACTCTTAGGCCTTGTTCACACCAGATTAAATGCGTTACAGTCCGATTCTGGCCAGAACGCACTGCCCCACGTTGCGGCCGGCTCACTGTTTTGTGGGGCAGGAGGGGGGTGTGGCAGTCCATTAAAGTGATTGGCACCGTAGCCACGCCCTCCGGCCGCAATGCGATCTGCCACACGTGATCGCAAGGCACATTATGCCTGCGGTCCGGACTGAAGAAAATGCAGCAAGACCCCACAAAAAAGTGAGCCGGACGCAATGCGAGGGAGTGCGTTCTGGTCAGATTTGGGCCAGAACGCACTGCATCTGGTGTGCATGAGGTGTTAACTAGCTGCAAAAAAGGTGTATATTGCCCAGCAAACTTACAACATACACTTACATGCTCTACATTTTTTCAGCACAACATAACATAACCAGATGTAAATCGCAACGCTACAGAGTAGAAGTAAAAAATATACATAGATGTTTGCTCACTCAGGACAAATTCACATAAAGATTGGGGGGGGAAAAAAAAAAAAGGATGGTGCGAAACAGAACCGAAGTCATCGGAGGTTGAAACTGCAAGTCAACGGACCCTCCGTTGACTTGCAATTTCCTTCTGATGGGCCCAAAAAGTAAACCTGACCTGGTCTAAAATATTTCTAAGATATAAGCAATTCTGGTACACGCCTGTACCAGAGTTAGTCTTCAAATCAAACAGAGTTAAGCTATTCTTGGTTCCAGGATGTACATGGGTCTTGAATGCTGCCTGAGCCTAGATTAAAGCTGAAGTGTAGTGTGTGCGTATAAATACCTTCCCTTATTTCCTCCGGATCAATATGGATTTACACATTTATCAATCATGCTGGCCACTGCAGACTTCAGCAGCGCATTGTGCCGATTGGTTGACAGGTTGCAGGTACATTTAAAAAGGGAAGCCAGGGATGTGCTCTTTCGCATAAAGCTCAAAATGATTGTTGACAGAGAAAGCCAATAGCTGTGGGAGATACTACAGATGGTGGGGGAGGTTATTGATAAAAGATGGTTGTCAAGACAGGAAATGAGGATGCCCTCAAGATTCCAGCTGCAGCTTCAAAGGGTTATATTGTGGAGAGAAGTGAGAGCAATAATTTTCAACACCGCCGAGGAGTTTGGGTAAAGACAAAAGATAAAGATGGAGTTCAGCTTTAAGCCCCACCACCTGTCATTCACCCATCAAATGCCAGAGTCTCTACTGCCCACTGAAAGTCTATGAATGTCAAGGAGAGAAAACCTAGAGCAGTCAATATAATTTCTTCCCCAGCAGCAGTAGTGCTAAAGGGTCTACTCTGCCTTCTTCTATATGCATAACACATGTTATCTCCACATATGTTTAGAAAAGCCCCCCAAAAAAATCAGATGCCTAAAAATGGTGGTCAGACTGCACCTTTACATTGGACAGCTCTCTAATGACTCACTATGGCTGTCCTTACAGAATGTGCAGGCACCTATATGAATGAGCTATGTTATATAAGAGCAGTTATTTTGTAAAACATGGTGACAGGCTCACTTTAAAAGTTTAAGTTTAGCAAATGACTGCGAACTGCATGGACGAGGTTAGTCACATTCCCAGCAAGAACCACAGAGAAGACCTGATTGCTTCATCTTGCCTGGTTCTGGATGAGCAGCCCGTAATTAAATGACCAGGCAAAACTCAGCAATTTTACTGATTAGCTTTCACAGCACCAGAGGATTGACTGGGTGAAGCTGCCTATTAATAAGTGCTGTAATTTAAAAGGAGTGTGGGTTAACATTCCTAAAAGGGGCTGTGACAAGCTGAATTATAACTTGTGATGTTATCTAAACTTAAAAACCAATTCTAGTGTAGTAAAAAAAAAAAAAAGGAACAGAAAAAGCTCCCCTAGCAGTTCTTCGTTGGTATACAGGTGCTGGAATCCTTGAGACATAAGGCAGCAGTAGGTGATAAAGTCAACCAACTCTGTGCATAAAGGGTCAGTCTACCCCAAAACTGATTTTTTAGTTTTGTGTAAAGTAGATCTGATCTTCAAAAGTGAAGATTTGCTATAACATAAAAAATCTATAAAATGTTAACTGTACCTAGGCAGTACCAGGGCCATCCCCAGCCATGGTGTCACCCGGAGCAGCTGCCGGGTGACACCCCACTGGGATGTCATCACCCATGTGCGTAGTGACATAATGTGAGCTTACCTGCCAGCATCCATCACCAAGATGGATCCAAAGAGAGAAGGGGATGCTCATCCTGCAGTATAAGGTATGCCACAGGGGCCCCTGCTCTCTCATGCAACTGTCAGGATCTCAATCCATGACAGAGTGCCCGACTTTTCAGAGGGGGTGACACAAAAATGATTGCCAGTCATTTTAGTGTCAGCCGGTGCTGGCCGCACTCACCGCGCCCCCCGCAACTCTTTGCCCTTTGCTGGAGCACAACTTACACAGTTCAGGTCATCTTTTAAACATAGCTAAACCCATCAATACCTGCCTCCCCTCCAGCGATACATGTGTACACCTTTACCGACATATTTTCCCTGATTTCTAATGGTTCAGGGTATATGGCCATCTGGATTAGCCGGGATGCTTTAACTCCCGCACAGTTCATTCTTCATCCTGGCGCAGAGGTATGCTGAGAATGTATATCAAGCTGGGCATGCGTAACTCAGTATACATTCTAAAGCACCTTGTGAGGAGGAAGGCAAGATGCCTTTCCTGCAGAAGATACACGTCTTCAATGAAAAGCCTTTCTGCTCGCAGGATCTTGAGTTCAGGGCTTTAACCATGATATATGGTACACAAGTTTGTACACAGTATAAAGCGTGCCGTGTTATTAAAGGATGAGGCATATAAACAAGCATCACTCAAAGAAATGTAGGAGTTCCGGTGATTGTGACAGTCACCTATGGGATGAGGATAAATTAGAACTCCTTATATTGATCCCTCACTTCCTGGCTGTGCAGCCCCTTCCCGGTGAGCTATTTTATTCATATTGATCAGACAGAACCTTAGCAGGCATTGAAAATGATAAAAACTGGGGAATGCCATTAGAGTTGAATGGATCTTGTAGATGATGGCTGTGTGAAGTCATCCAGGCAAAAAAACATACGATACAGATCTTTGTCCACTTCACCTTTCAGCATACACGATAAAGTGATTGTTTTATATTCTCATTCACTGTACGTACAAGTCTTCAGATTCAGGTTTGTTGTTAATAACTAGACCAGCGATGCTCATAGGTAATTCTATCCGTCAGCAGAACCAAACCAATAAAAGCCCAAAAGAGAATGTAACCTACCTCTCAGCATTTTTGAAAACCCCAACTCGTACGGCTATAAAAAAAAAGGTACTGGACAACCGAAACACTTGGGATTTCAATTTATATCCGCTATGAACAGCTAAGAATCTTAGATTATAATCATTACAGTACAATCACATTACAACAGAGATCCAGGAAAATGGCCAAATGCATATATGGGGCGTACCCTACTTGCTAAAGTATTTGTATCCAATTAATCTTGTGACCTGGGCACACCATCCAGACACTAGTGTCTTCCTGCACTTCCGTTTGTCCTCCCAGTAGGCTGTATTGCAGCTGAGCAATAAAGCATGTGGCAGGGCAATGGAAAGGAGCAGTACATGGATAAGGTCATAATTCTGCACCTTACAACTATCAGAGTCAAACTGACAGCACTGCTATCCCTCTCTCTCCGCCGTAATTAATCCGTGACTTAATGGAGTCTTTTTATCTGACAAGAGTTCAGCTCTATGGATATCTATCTATATCTATATATACATACATACATACACACACATATTAGGGATGTCCCAATACCAATACCATCGGAATCGGCACCGATACAGGGCATTTTGACAAGTACTGGTACTTGTCAAAATGCCCTGATACATAGCACCGAAGCTTGCGCTATGGTTTTTTTTTTTCTTACCTCGCCGAGCGTCGCGTCACTGCTGCTAAGGTGGGCGGCGCTCCAGGTGGGGTCCCAATTTAGATGGCTGGAGACTGCCAGATGACCCCGCTCGAAGCGCCGCCCACCGGAGCAGCAGTGACGCTGGGCGAGGTAAGTAAGAAAAAAAAACCCGCAGCGGGTCAGCGCTGGTCCGGCGAGAGGAGCTACAGGTGGGGTTCTAATTTAGCTGGCCGGCACCTCTGAGCCAGCTAAATTAGGACCCCACCTTGAGCTCCTCCAACTGGACCAGCGCTGACTCGTCGCTGCTCTCTCCGTCACAGTGAGTGTGGGCAGATATGGAGGGATTCTATTAAAAGGAGAACTATGGGGTTAAGTCTTTTCCCCATAATTCTCCTTAGGGTAACAGGAGGACACAAACTGGCGTTTGTATACCGCGAGCTGTAGCTCGGGGTATACTGAGATGCCGCAGCTGAAGCGGATCGCGACAATTGTGCTGGGATCCGCCCAGCTACGTGACTGACAGCTGGCTCTGCCTACCTAAAAGGCAGAGCCAGCTGTACCCGCCCCCTCCCCCGTCCGTTCCGCCAGTCAGCGCTGGCAGATGGGAGCAGGGAGGGGGGAATCCAGCCCCTCCCCCTGTCACTGCAGAGAGCCGTGACAGGATCGAGAGGTGAGCGAACGCCGGTATGTGTTGGCTCACCTCCCGATCTACTGAGCCGACCTGTGACAGTCTCATTGGCACAGGTCGGCTAGAACTATGAGGTGAGTGAAAAGCACTCACCTCATAGTTCTCCTTTAAGCATTTGTGTATTGTCTGCACTGTATTAGTAGTATATACTCTATATGTACTACATATAGAGTACCTATAGAGTACACACTGCTCATACAGTGCAGACAATACATTTACAATTATACTCTGCTAACATGAATGGATTAAATGATCTGTATGTAGCCCTGTTCTAGGGATCATTTAACCCATTCATGTTAGCAGAGGATAATTGTAAATGTATTGTTGGAGTGCACTCTATATGTACATGTACGATATACTACAGTACATATACTGTAGAATGCACTGCAACAATAGATTTACAATTATCCCCTGCTAATATGAATGGGTTAAATGATCCATAGTACATGATATGTAGCCCTGTACTACGGATCATTTAACCCATTCCTGTTAGCAGTGCAGAATTGTATATCTATTGCTGCAGTGCATTCTATATGTACTGTACATATACAGCACAAATGTCCCGTACATTGCCGCAATAGATTTACAATGATCCCCTGCTAACATGAATGGGTTAAATGATCCATAGTACAACTACATGTTATGTACTATTATGTACTATGGATCATGATTTAACCTATTCATGTTAGCAGGGCAGAATTGTGAGCACCTCCCACAAGCAGAGCACCGAGATGCGATGCAGAGATCCTGCCCAGGGACGACTACAAGAGTAACCGCATGAGGCAACAGGGATCAGGAGTAAAACCGTGAACACTACAGCAATAGATTTACAATTCTACCCTGCTAACATGAATAGGTTAAATCATGATCCATAGTACATAACATGTAGTTGTACTATGGATCATTTAAAGTCACCTGTCCCGTTAAGAAAAAGTATCGGTAATTGGTATCGGCAAGTACATGCGGGGAAGTACTTGGGCCTGAAAAAGTGTCATCGGGACTATATATGGGAGGGGGGCGGTTGGTCGGTGCACAAAAACAGATAAAATGCAGTCATCTAATAAGACAGTTTTAGAAAATAGTTGTGGTTTGTGACTCAGTTACACCAAACCATTGTAAAACTAGGAAGGCATAGCTAACGTATTCCCTGTGACTGTTTTAAAAACACAGGGTGTTCTAAAAAAAAAAAAAACCATGGCTGGGCACGTAAAATCAATCCATGAATTGTAAATTCTAGCCAAAAACACTGCAGCTGAACTAAAGTCTAATCAATATACATTAATCCGAGTTCTACATAATTACCAGTATAAAAGGTTTCAATGTGCTTCTCGCACAAGGTAAGGTGAGTAGGTTTACTTTCTGAAAGTGTGCAATTTCCAGTCTTCCGTTTCATATATGGTGGATGAGATTAAAAAGGTGGCCATATGCAGTTAGAATATCATTCAAAATTGTTCATCATTCGATAATTGTCATTACGGCGTCAACCAAGTACATTCGAAAGCCCTTCGAAATTTCATCTAGACCTGCTACTCTAATGGAATCCCAGACGTAATAAACTAGTAAAATAGTTGCCTTCCAGTTCTATGGTAATCAAGCGTACATGGTCCTCCCTGCCCCAGGCCACTTATATCTGGCAGCTTCTTGGGGCTGGTCCACTGATGGCATACATGCCATTTCTTGTACATGTGCCTTGCAAAATGTAGCACAGCT
>NW_017306915.1:394480-449076 GCF_000935625.1 Nanorana parkeri
TAACCTAGATTTTTTAAAATCTCCAATTTCAGATCCTAGAGCTCCTTGGAAGGCACTGATGATGTAGCTTTCCCTGGAGGCAGCAGGGAGGCACTGGATAAGTCACTAGTGCCTATGAAGAAGCAGGAAGACAACAAAATGTGTGTTCAGTTAAAAAATAAGAAAAGGAAAAAAAAAAGAAGGACCGTGTAGCATGTTTGTTGTTGAGCATGCAGAACTGAATGCCACTGTGCTTCTTGCTATTTTGGGGGTCCCGCTTTAAGAGTGTTGTACTATACAGAATGTATGAAAACAATTAATTTTACAGCAGAAATATGATCACTTGAGTCGCATGAGTTCTCGGTCACATCAGCTGTACAGACTTAATGAAGTCTTTATTGGGTTATTGAGAGAAGTGACACAGTACAAAGCACACTCCATACGTTTTCCAAAGGCCATTATAGGGGTTTCGCTCAATTAACTATAGTCATGTGGCACTTATTCCTTAAAAATATCTTACACAGCTTAATGTGAATAGCTCAGGTGACCGTGCTGCAAAGAGTGGCTGTGTGCAATGAAGGGAAGGCTTAAATCCAAGGCAGCCAGCACGCTCCTTACCGCATTCAGACCCAATCATAAAAAGGCGCTATGGGGAAATGGCAGATAGCATATTATGCATTAATTTGGATTGTGGGTATTGCCATCGGTGAGGGATTGTGATTGGGTATTGCTGCCTATTTAAAAACGCTTTGCTTGCTAATGGATTGCCATCACTGCTGCCTAAAGAAGAGGTCCCTAATGTCCTTAAAATAAAGCAGTCATCTCTCTTCTCATCTAAATATGGTGTGCTGGTGACATCTTGGATTGGGACTGAAAAAAAGAAGTGTGATGAAACACAACATGTATGCTCTCGGAATAAAGATGGTGTCTATAAAAGCCAGGGCCAAGGGAAAGAAACTGAGCATCAAATCAGACTAGGAAGTTCAACAGCAGGTGCAGCAGAATTAAGATATGTGGAATTATGCAGTGGCATGGACATGGCAAGTATAAAAACAGGGCAGTAACTTCAGCGGATAATGGGGCATTAACTTTGTAAATAAAATAACAAAGAGAAAAAGCCTGGAGTTGGCCTTGAAACGGTCCACAAATATAAGGTAATGCAGTGGTCAGCAGATATGAGGGCAATTTCTCAGGCAGTCTTTTGCACCAAAGGAAACTACACTGCATAATTGTAGTGATTTCCTTCAAGTGACATTAAACCCTCAGATTTTTTTAACATAAAACAATACTGTAATGTGTGCCTTACTGTAATCCATGGTTGTTTCCCTTCTCTTTGCTGCTCTTCCTTTTAAATCTGTATCTGTTCTCATGCTGGGCAGAACTTGTGTTTTGCAGCAGACTGCCTTGTCTCTGAAATGGATACATGGGGTCTGTGTGTTGGTTTGAAACCTGAGCCAGCACTACAGGAAGACGCAACCAGCTGCAAAGGGAAGTTCTCCCCAAGCATGAGAAGACATGAAGATTTAAAAGGAAGAGCAGCAAAGAGAAGGGAAACAACCATGGATTACAGTAAGGTACACATTACAGTATGTGTTTATGTTAAAAAAAATCTGAGGGTTTAATGTCACTTTAAGGACAAGGGATTATAGAGGGAGAAGAAAAGAAAAAACAAACAAACAGGTAGCTCCTGTGGTAGTTGGGATCTGGTTGGGGGAAGAGTGGGTGGGTCCCCCAGCCTCTGCTAGGATCTCCTTCCGTACAACATCACTGTGTGCTGGTGACTTCCTACTCCATAATGTGATCTTTGCACGTGGCCTGTGTTGGTCATTTGGAGCACCCTATTGATCTTATTAGTGTAACAGGTACATAGCCCAGAAAAAGAACTTTCTGCACGGATGAGAACTCCTGTCAAACAATTGGCTGGACAGACACTTTAAATAAGCCACTTAAGCACAGCTGTGCCTAGGCTATGAACATTAAACTATTTACATACCGTTAGCAAGCAGAAAGACCTTGTTCACACCGAAAGCATGTGCGTTCCATAGCGGTAGTTGCTGGAATGCACCGCGATCGCTAAGAAACTTCACCATACGATAATAGCGCGAAATCCCGTGATCGTACGATAATCACAAGGTGTATGGAAGGCGTGCGACCGTTTCTACGGTCATATGTAGCCCTATCTGTCCTCTAAAAAACAATATATAATATGTGTGGGTGCACTTTGTAAGAAAGTATATTACTGACGTGGAAGAATCACACAGCAAAAATGTCAAACGTGTGTCAGTCATTTACGAACAGAAACTAAAAACAAGCTCAGTCATGAAGGGGTTAAGAAAGGCTTTTCTTCACTTCCTGTTTTGGTGACCATCATCATTCAGAAAGAAAAGCCCTCACCATCTAGGTCACAGAGCAGTAAAACCTTGTATAGGTTGTAACCTCAGCATACGATGCAAAACTAAAAACTAGGTTCTCTCTGGAGTTCCACCTTATAGTCACGTTAATGGATACATTTATGTGAACTTTGCTATATCGTCACAAATCGTGTAGACAAGAAAAATCCACTGCAATTTGTCTTACAGCTTTAGGGAGTATACAGCTTTATACTCCGTTGGCTTGTAAAGTGTTTTACGGGTGAAGCAATTAAAAGGTTTATATACCTTCTGTACCAGGAAATCAGAGCTTGCTTTACTAGGTGACTGTTAGATAACTAATCTTCTCTTCTAACCTTTCCTCTTTCTCCTGCGTTTTGAAAGAATTTGTTTTCAGGCAGCAAAGATCTGTTCAAAAGAAACAACTCAAGAGTGAATCTCTCATCACATCTTAGTTCTCATTGTGAAGAGCTGTGAATAGATCTTTTATTAGGGCTCAAGCACGTGGGCATCTGGGGCCGTACAATGTGAAATTCTGGTGTATTTCCATACCCAGGAGCCACAGGTACTGGGTATGGAAAGCAACCCATATTTAAAAAAAAAATACATTTTAAATTATAATCAATGGCTGCATGCGACTGTACATGGATGTATGCTGGTACGTGCGAAAACGCATATATGCATACAGACATACAACTCCGGATGCAGATAGTATGCATCCAGGGGCATACATCTTTATGCATTGTGCTTGTGCATTGAGCTTGTGTATGCAAGTACCGGTGTACAACAACCACAGATGCCACTGATTTCTATGGGAAGCTGTACACCCGCAGCTCCCGAGCAGTGAAATAAGCTGCATTTTACTTACGTTATACGGCCCAAGGTGCTCATGTACATAAGCCCCTTCAGGAGGCTGATCAATCCAACAGGTGCTGGTAATTTTAAAAAATAATAATCCGGTGCTAAACTGAATGTGGATTGCCAATCCCAATCTTCCTATGATCTGGTTAGTTGATTGACCATCTGCTTTAATACCTTCAGGCTAGGTTCACACCTAGGCAACACCTCACAGCAATCCTGCACGATTCTGCGCAGATTGCCGCACGGTCGGGAGTGGCCAAGGTGTGAACCAATCGCGCTGGAAAAAAAAAAAAATTAACTTACCCTTTAATGCACAGTGTGTGTGTGTGTGTGTGTGTGTGTGTGTGTGTGTGTGTGTGTGTAAGAGAATTCTGGCTACTGCCATGGAATGACGGCTTCAATCTCAAAGCACATGCAGAATGTCCTACGCATGCGTTTATTTGCATGCAGATGGCGGGGGCAGCAGGTTTTCATTTTTCACTTTGTCATTTTATTATAATTTTTTTAACTTTTTACATTTTCTTTGTTTACTTTTTCCACTTAATGTTTTTCCCATCACATAGGGGATTAAAATCCCTTTATGTGATAGTTTGGAGGTGACCGGTTCTCTTTATGGAACCTGCCCTCCAAAGGAACCTGCCCTCCAAAACAAAACAGCTGTTCTGTGTAGTTCCTGACAGCCGAGACAGGTGGCGCTGTGATTACAGTGCCACGGTCTCAGAGAACACACAGAGAGCCAGTAGAGCAGACGTTCTTAGTCTGCTCTACAGGCTCTATGGCTGAGCCCTTGTGCCTTAGTTTTCGGGGTCCCCCAGGAGAGCGGGCAACCCCAAAAACTACGGCGGGGGGTGCGGGCAAAAACAATTGCCACAGCTCAAATTAATGCAAGTGGTCTGATCAGACCACTTGTAGTAAACGAGCGGCGGGTCCACAATGTACATTCAGCTCTGCTTGTCCGGAGCCGGGCTATATGTACCTAAAAACTACTCGCCCGGCTCCCGAAACTGCATTTCCCAGGCATCGGGCGATAGGAATTCCACACCCCGTTACATATCAGCCCTATTTTGTTTCATTCTTCTACAGGGTGTGGTTTCATTTTATTGCAATAATCTCAGGGTGTCAGCACACCAGGTTTGTTCTTCTCTAGGTAGCCCCAGGACCCCGGAATGGACAGGGTGCTCCAATGAGGAAACCGACTGGCTTCCATGTGCAAAAAGATGATAAATATTGGGGCACACAGTTTCCAAGATCCAAGATTTTATTAGAAATAAAACTATAAAATAGCACACAACGCAACTGCAAACGCATGTCAGGCATTCCTAATCTTAATCATAGCATAACCTGGCTTCCATGGACGTTGACAGTGGCCCGAAAGCTCCGATTTAAAAAAGTCTTCTGACCACAGTGATGAGCTGTGAAGACGTTCTAGGACATCAGACCACGTATGCTGAAGTCTTAAGCTGGCCATAACACTGGGAGATTTTCATAGAAACCGTCATATGAAAAATCTCATCAGAACAATGCCAGTAATGCCATCAGAGACTTGAAAAATATTGTTTCAAATTGACTTATTTTAAGATTCAATTTTAGAAATGAACGCAGTTTCTAGAACGAAAACCACATTCATTGCAAGAATTTTGTTTAAGAAAAATCTTCCAACCTCCTTTGATTTTCTTTACCACTGCGTTCGAAGTTGATCGCCGATTTAATGTCGTAATTCCACTGATTTAAAGTATATGTGAAACGCAAGCATTACAAAAAGACTAAGCATCTGAAAACTGCGATAATCATGTCACATTTGCGAAATGTTAACATTTTGCTCTAAAATACCTTAACCTCTTGCCGTCCGCCCGTAGTAAAAAAACGGACGGACGGCACTGCAGCATCTGCGGGTTGCCGTCTCCAGACGGCAATTTTTTTCTGCTCGCGCGCGCCCCCTAGCGGGCACGCACGGGCAGAAAAGACCCGCTAAATGCACACAATTCAAGCTAAGGAGAGAAGTGGCCACATGATGACCACTGAGTGTGGCAGGCAAAGACACATGCTGGCCTTTACTGGCATCACAGGTCTGGAGCTCTTTCACTTCATTGTGAAGCATCCTCAGGCTGGAAGCAGGGATACAGGGATGAAGGACATCCCTCGACAATCCTTGCCTAGAGAAGTTAGGCAGGAGGGTAAAGCAGACTATAGACACACTGTTGGCACAGGGCCCTGAAGCTACAGGGCCCTATCGGAGGAGGAAAATAAACTGACTGACCGACTGATAGGATGGACCTGACTCCATGCCAAGTGTGGTCAGTTACAAACAAGATGGGGTTCTTTCCGAGCAGGATCACCAGCTCCTTGCTGCGTAAGAAAAAAAAAAGGTATGAGTCCCATTTCAGAGATTTCAGTGGGCTTAATTAAAAAAAAAAAAAGGGACAATGCAAAGCAGTCCCCAACTTTGACGTACAAGAGTCACAAACATGTTAAATGATCCAGAGGATAAAGAGAGAACGTTGCCTACCTTTCCTGGCTTTCTATGATAAAACAAACTTTTTTCTCCAAAATGACTGGTACACTCTTACATGGGGAAGGAGACACTGTGACTTTGTACAGGACCCACAGCTCTGCAGCACTGTACAGCTCAGATAGTATGTGCCCCCCTCAAGACACTTCATTGTTGCAGTCCAAGGAAACACAGAGGAGTGTAAGTGCATGACAAAATAGCCAACTTCTCACCTTCTGTATATATCTTGATCAAAGTGATGTGATAATCTGCGCCATTGATTTTGTGCCTTCCCTACCAAATTAACTTTAAGAGTTATATCAGGCAAGAAAGTGGGCACTGTATAGAGCAACTACATAAAATATAAAATAGTGGCTGCTCGGGGAAGACAGAGGTAGACTATATATTCTAGTCAGTAACATCTACATTTCTTCCTGATGATCCCAGTCATATATCATCATCATGACAAAGAAACATAGCGAGACCACTGATAAACAAAACAAAAAGACTCAATGCAAAACCTCCACACAACAGATTAAAGTGCATCTAACCCCAAAACACCAGGATGTAATATATGGCAGCTTGCAAGTCATCAGATGTGGTGGCTGCATTAAGCTGGCCATACACTTAGTTATATCATGGGGCTGAACAAGATGAATCCATTCACGCTAAACATTGTGGATGGAGGAATCCCCACTGTCGGGCTATTGTAAGCCGACAGCGGTGGGTGTGCAACTGTCAACACCGAACATTGACTGCAGCTGACTGGGCATGTCATTTTTAATTATATGATGTTTTTATGTTAATGAAATGAATAAACCAGATGCTTTTATATGTTTCATAAATCCCAATTGGTCAAATGTTGTGGCACCAGTAAAACTCCATTTGCATTCAGCTTTTTGTTTGGAGTATAATTAATGTTTGGAGAATAGTCAAAG
The DNA here is from genome assembly GCF_000935625.1 of Nanorana parkeri. Taxonomy (NCBI): domain Eukaryota; kingdom Metazoa; phylum Chordata; class Amphibia; order Anura; family Dicroglossidae; genus Nanorana; species Nanorana parkeri. Next base: position 401,116 of record NW_017306915.1, read on the forward strand.
TCTATGGCTGCAACCATCAAGTTCAAATAAAGTCTGTCACTCCCAATTATTTCGGGCTTCTCTAGCTGCTTTTGTGGCACTGACTAAAAGGAGATGATTTTAAATTTTATTTTACAAATTTATAAATGCAGCTGCACTTGTACAGGGAGCGGTGACCGAGTCACTCTCGAACAAGAGACACTCCAAAAAGGTAAATTGGCTCCCGTCTAAATGTCTCTATGTATGCATGGGATATAGGGACTTAGATTGTAAGCTCCATGAGGGCAGGGACTGATGTGAATGTACGCTATGTAAAAGCGCTGTGTAAATTGTCGGCGCCATAAATAAAAATAAATAAGAGAGCCGACGTGCGACAGTTTTAGTGCCACACGTCGGCTCTAAATATAGGGATAAGTGTATGTCACTCTCCCCATAATTCTTCTATAAATGAATTTCCTGCACACTTCCCGCAGTTCTGGGCGCATAACAAACAAGCCCTACATGCTGTATGGGGCAATACGCCCACACAAATGAGGCCCAAGTCTTTTTTTACACAGTATCTGCATGTTCCAGGGTTTTCTGGCTCTGAAAAGTCTCATTGAGTTTAGTTTAATTGTTTCTGCAATGCTATTTCATAAACAGGGACAGACTAAGATTTTCACAGCATGTAGGATATGTCTGATGATTATAAAGCTGAAAAAAATGTGTTTGGCTGCAGATTAGTACTTGCAGAAGGGTGATATGGGTACATAATAAAGCCGGAGAACAGTATTTTAAACACAATGGGCACAGTAAATTCAGTAAAAGCATTTCAAACCAATCTGTGATTATGTACACCACAAATTCTAACCTCGTATCTCTAAAAGCCGGTAAAGTGGAGTTTGAAAATAGAGTTGGAAGAAAGGAGCGCGTTCTACATAATCCGAAAAAGGTAAAAGGTCTTCCCATTTCGGCCCACGATTGTTCCTGTCCCCCGTTGGTAGGTGTTGGAGGGATTTACATCGTTAATGTTGTTGAGTAATCACTGTTAATAATTGTTGACTCCGATTTCTCGCTTCATCGAGTCCTTTAATGCTCATCTGTACATAACAATATCACCGAGCAATGCTTAATCAACAGCTCTATTTTGTAACAAGCTTTCTACAAAGCATCGCTCTCTATGATTTACGAAGGGGAAAAAAAATAAATCCCTTGCACAATGGTTATTAGATGGGTAATGAAGCAATCCGTCAGTCTGATGCTTATACCCAGCTGCCCGCCAGTTGAGCAGCGGCTAGGGGAGGGGAGTAAAAAAAAAAAAAAAGAAAAAAAGTGGAGACCCCGAGGTTAATTGATTGCTTGACTCAAGGTTACAGAGCTAGAAGTAAAAGGTGGCCAAGTTAGAAGGACACATTAATCAAGACAAGCATCTCTCAGGTACTCATTGCTCTGACCTCAACGCTCACCTGTCTGGGTATTAAAAAGTTCAATTACTGCCAGCGTGTTAATGGCTTAGAAGCTGGTACTTTGCCAACGATTTCTTCCAGGACTTGCTCCAAGACTTGTAGTAAAGTCAATCGCTTGCCATAAAACATAAGAAAAAGGTACCCAAATGACTAGCTGATCCTGGCTCCATAATGCCAAAATCTACCAGATCAGCGAAACATCCGAAAGACAGACCAGGTTTAGAATTTGTGGCCTACACCAAGCAATACATGTATACACGCAGCATCTTTATTCATCACGTCGTCGTCATCAAGGACTCAAAACTTTCCCTCACTGATGGACTAAAAGGGAACCATAGACTGAAGACAAGCACCCAATCCCCATGTTTCTGCTCCAATCAGGTGACAATTGCAAGTCTATTGGCAGCCAGATGCTCACTCAGAAAAAGTCAATCAGAAATTAGTAAAGATGAGTAGCACCTAACTGCTAATATTGTACAACTTCCTGCACCACTCACCTGCCCATTCCTCTCCTCTCCTCTCCCCCAAATCTATACAGTAGTCTCAAACCAGCTTTTTAAAACATGATGCACACAGTTACCAGCCAGTAAATCAAACTAATTCACCGAGTATGAATGTCCCAAGAGTGGGTAGCACCAACATTTTGGGGGTGCTGGAGACAGTCACAGCTGATGTCACATTTATGCTCTGATGAAGGGACCCTGCGTGGTCCCGAAACGTTGGATTATGCTATGTGTGTGACGTTTGGTCCAAATAAATGGACGTTATTTTTTGAACTTCATTTGCTGAGTGCTGGTGATTCTATCCTCCATTAACTAACATTCAACATCATGTCCCCCGATGCCACCAAATCGGTATAGAAGGGTGCACGACCAACATTGGCACAAAACCAAAGTAAAGAAATAGCCAGCACTCCTTAAATACTATGTAATAAAAACAGAAGTGTAAGTTGAATATATTTGCAAATCTACGTGGACGCCACAGTGCCTTGTCAAGGCCCTTTTGAGTAATGTGTTCCCTAACACAAATAAAGCTATACATAAGTAGACTTCTGTTCGAAAAATATAATTTTCAGAACATTTGTTCACTTCTCTAATAGTCAAGGGGCCAAATGTACTAGGTTTTTGAGATAAACAAAAAAGGGATAGTTAAACAAAAAACATCTTAGATATATTTTCTTGTTCGTAATAAAATACTGCATTATGGCCAATAGATAGAGCTGAGCAGAAAAGGAAACTAGTATTTAAATATGCTCCTCAGCACCATCTAGTGGCCATAATGCAGTATTATCACATACATTCCACCCAAAAAAAAACCAAAACACATAGTAACTAGATTTGGTACCTGTTTAGACTGTTAAACAGGAGCCTTTAGATGTACTTTGAGCTGAACTTCTTTGAAATACTAACAGGTTCACAACTATACACAACTTTGTCCAATATATCAGCCAGCTAGCCTCCTGGAAGGACAGGTCAGCATTGGCAGTGCGCAGTCAAGTACAGGTTTCCTTAAATTCTACAGGATCTTGGCCACCTCTTCAAAAACCAATAGCACTATTCTAAATGCAAAAGTACAAATCATGTACAATACTGCGGAATAGAGCTGTCCAATCACCGACATCCTAGCCAAGTTCTGTCCTCAGCTTCACAATAAGTACTTTGTAAGCTGTGGTAATTAAATTAAACAGTCTGTCATCCTTGCACACAAGGAATGTTATGTGGCTTGAAAAATGTCTGCCCTTTGTCCCCAAATCTGTAACCAGACATTATTCCTGCTTTGTGACAGTTACATTTCAAGAACAAGTAAATTACGGGAAGCACTACTTCACTACAAAACACAAGGCGTACGGACTGGAACAGATTAGGTGCACCGTTACGGTTTACGGGAAGTTTAATGCAGTCTGTGCATGACTTGCCACCTTCACAGCAACAGCATACACAGGTTTCTGCACCTGCCCACACCAAAACGTATACACCGTTCTTACACCCCCCCCCCCCCCCCCCCCCCCCCACAAACCCCAGTGCGCCCCACCCCCAGATGAATACCGCTGGTGCCCAATATGCAACCCACTGGTGCTTAGTGTGTAAGACGCTAGCGTGCTTCACTCGTCAGTTTAGGTCCTATATCTATATCCAGGCAAACAATATAACTCCCTCTTGCACAAGAGGGAGGAAGATCACCTTGCTCAACAGCTTACCCCAGAACAAGATATATACACTGCACTTTGAACACGGATCTTCTAGCTCTAGTAAACTGCAGGAATTTGGATACAAAATTACTGACCAGGTACAAAGTCTCCTCAAGACTACAATGAATGTTACCTTAGGTCACTCCAAACTGTTAGAGCTGCAAGAAATGGGAAGGCTTTCCTCTATTATGAATGAATGGGAAGTGATGTACATCACCTCCTGTTCATTCATGATTGTGGTTATAGTAAACATACTCTGTCCTCATGTTATGAATGAACAAGAACACTCAGTATAGAGGCTTCCTGTTCATTGATAACAGAGGATACAGAAAAAGACTGAGGACTCTGTGTCCTCAAATCTTTTTCTTTTTTAAAAGAGAAATATCAGGAGCCTGTTTAGACCCCCAATATTTCCCCAAAGCCCCTAAAAAGTAAAAAAAATTGAAATATTATTGCCACTATGGTTGAAAACAATTGGCAATTTGACGCCATTAACTATTAGGAAATCGCTACATAAACACATTTTTCAAAAGAAATTCTTCTGGTGGTTGGCCAGCTTTAGTGTATTAACTCCAAGTAGGTGCCAAAGGACAGAAATGAACAGAGACTGTGCAAGAGTTTAAAAACACAAACAGCAAAACAAGAACTCCAATGAAATGTTCATAAACCCCTGCAATGTAGCCAGTTGACCAGAGTTCTAAATAAAGCAAGGTTTTTATTAACTGATGCTGCAGTGAGTTATAAAATTAACAGACATCATAGCATTGCTAGTACTTCATAATTACCACCTCAGGCTCAACTTTCATGAGGCCACATTGATAGTTTGTCCATTTGTCCTACAGGAATCCATAACTCTTCCAGAAATGCCACAAAGAAACTAACTGCAGACCAGAAATAAAAGAAAAGCCAATCTTCGATGCTCGGTACATGTTTAATCAAATAAAATAAGGTTACACTTCTGCGCGAGTGAGCCATTCATTTTAATACACAAGCGATGTTCCATTACTGAGCGCACATTACACACAGTGTGATATTCAGAACAGCTTTTATCAAAGCTATAAGAAGATGGAATGTAAAATCGCAGTTCAGGAGACAAATTACATTTTTCAAAACAGAGTGAAAATGTAAAAATGTAAATGCTCGATCTGCAGCTGTAATAAGGTCACGCAAACCTAAAAATTGCAAAGTAGCTTTTGAAGAAATAAGCTCCAAGGGGTGCAGGCTCTGAGACCATTGGCCTTCATATTGAACCTGGCTCCCCTGGATGTCCAAGACCATGCCCATAAATACCATTAGCCACCGATGCAAAGTGGGTACTTCAAGCCCATTAGAAAATTGTCAGGACCACCCAATGCTCAGCCTCGCTGACCTGCTTAATGGCCAAGGCCCCTTTCACATCATCTGCGCATGGATCCCCTCCTGATCGGAGCAGTACAGATCAGATCTCACCGCTGACACATCAGTGTCCGTCCAATATTTGACCAAACTGAAATGACCGGACCCCATGTCGGTCTATGGGGAATCGGATGTAAATAGACAGTGCCAGAACTTTCGATATAAAATTTGTAGGGATGCACCGATACCGAGTACCGTACTCGGTACAAGTACAGACACTTTTCAAGCTCCAGTAATAGAGAAAAATTCAAAAGTTAGGAGGCAGCTGTCATTTGTAAGGAGAACACGGAGCTCCTGGGATTTGTACATCTCTGTTTTAATGTAGGCTTTTGTTTTTATAAACATATATGAAGGGATGCACTGATATAATTTTTGCAAGTACAAGTACGGATACTTGTCCAAGTACTTACCGGTGCAAATACTGATATTTTTGTTTAGTGTCATGTGACATTTCTTCTCAAACAATACAAACTAATGATTTCAGGACAGTGGTGGAGCGCCAGAGCCAGGTCCCAGCTGCAACCGCTTGTACCAGGGTAGTTCTCATGAAAATGCCAAATATCGGCACTGGTAACGGTGGATCCTTAAAATTTTTTACGAAATTAAAAGATCATGTCACCAAGTTAATCTCAAACATGAAAGAAACATTACAACGAGAAAACCAAATAAAAGAGTTTACACTAACTTAAAATAAGACAATGAAAAAACTCCCGAGATGTTTGCAATGTACACCTAGGACTATTGTAGCTTAGGTATAGGTGTCTGGGAGGTAAACAGGTCCTTGACCAGGCTATAAAATGTGGCCAAGGCCTTTGTCTAAAAATTGTAAATTAACACAATAGTTGAGGTTTGCTTAAATATAGGACATGCTTATTTGGACAGATGTCCTAACAAGTGACCTGGTAGAAACCTTAAGAAAACAGGGTCAAAAGGTTGAATTAAAATGCATTATATCCAATACAAAATCGGTTACATCAATCAACCACCTAAAATAATCAGATATCTAGATGTACCGGTATGTATTCAAATATAGAAAAATGTAATATTAGTGACAATTGGAGGCACTAATATATTATTTATATCCCTAAAATGTATTTTAGTGAAACAGATTTCTGAGATATTATTATTTTAAAACCCACTGACATTATTAGGACAACATGTGTTTGTTTACATCAGTTTAGCCGCAATCCGGCACGATCAGGTGTTCACTGTTCTGTTTGCTCTTCCAGACATGGCCAGAACCGTGGCCAACTGGATGTAAATGGACGCACATCTGCCTAGATCTGGCTGCCCATAGACTTACATTGAGAATCCGATCTGGTCCGCTTGAAAAACTGACAGGTAGACCCGATCAGACTGCCCATCTGATAGAGGCCTACATTTACCTTTCCGACACGGTTTCAGGTTCCACCCATATTCTGGTTCTAACATGAAACATGGTAAGATTGCATATGGACATGATACACAATAGAAAAGTTGATGTGGAAACCATTTTACAGAGTAAAGGTTTTGTATTGCTGTTTATTCAGTCTAAAAATTTAAACACAACTGCAACAGAGCCAGTCTGGTGACCTGACTTTTCTATGGGGCAGTTAAGCAATACAACTCGGTCACCTTCCTCCAGCCCATGATTAGGCACTAAAAAGCAACAGAAATGGCCTGATTTTAGGTAAACTTTCTGCCACTTCCTTCCTTGTCAACACATGTAAAAGCAGGAAGCATGACTTGCCGCATTTGCTACCCTTCCATCTCCCAGTCCGAACGCTGTTGTACAAGGGATTGCAAGAGGCTGAAATCAAGTCATACTCTAGTATTTATACTTGTTGGATTTAAAACACATTTCAGGATCTAATAATAAATGCATAACTACAGTCACTTTTTTTTATATCTGCCTGGAGTTCAAATCTGGACTATGAAGGAGCAGCGGCACATTCATTGGGTCATCCCTGTGCTCTCCCCAATTGCAAGCAGGGTCAGTGTTAGACTGACAGCACCATACAACGCAATACAATGCTTATTGGTTTATCCTGTTGGCCTTTCCTCTCAGTCAGATGCTATTGTGCAGGAAATTACAGGAACCAATATCAGTAAAAACTCAGGTACTTCTATTAGCAGTGTTTAATACATTTTTTTTTTTAAGTAAATACCCAAGCGATAAATATAGAGGCTGCTACTGCCAAAATCTCCTGCTAAAAATCCTAGTTTCGTACCTTTCTCTGGCTCAAATACTGACCCAGAACAAGTATGCAGGTCAGCATGACAGCCAGGTAACCGCTATGGCAGCCCCAGGATTTCTCAGCTCCAAACAATTCACCTTTGTGGAAATATCCGTTTCTGCAATAGCGGAGATACGTCTGGTTCACAAACAACTCTGCCCGGGAGTCCGCAGTGTGCAAAAACCCCTCAACTTGTTTGTGCAAATATCCTTCAGGACGCTCCAGCCAAAAAAAATTATACTCGTCACAAATAAATTCCGATGTGACAGCAGAACACTTCATTATTACGTAACTATGAAAGGAAACACTTCAGCAAGCTGAAGAATTCTCGTGGCCACTAGTAAGCAAAACATTATCCAAAAACAAAGCATGAACCTTGTCTTTGGATTTACAGCAGATTAAAGACTTAAAAGGCACACCGCAACAAAACAGTTTCCCTAAGGCCTTGTTCACACCAAGCACGGAGCAGGTGCAGAGCAGAGCAGTTGCAGACCGGATCAAAACTGCATCCAATGGTATTTTTTGCTCCAGTTCACATCGCAGTGTGCAGGTCCAGAGCAGGTGAAAAAAACTGCAGCAAGCCCTATTTTACCTGCTCTGGAACGCATGCAAATGCATAAAAAACGCATGCAAATGCCTGGAACGCACTAAAAGCCTATGTTAAACTAAAAAATGCCCGGAACACATCAAAAACGCGGCACAACCCACTGCAGTGCGTGTGAAGAAACCTGAGCGGATCTGCTCTGCATTTGGTATGAACTAGGCCTTAGGCCTGGTTCACACCTGGGCGTTTTACGCTCTGTAAAACGCTCAACATGTGAAATCCGATGATTGCCTAGGGGCATGGTTCCCACGTGGGCATTTTACAGAGCGTAGGAACGCGCTGAAAAATGCCCTACGCCCAAAGAAGTACAGGAGCTTCTTTGGGGCGTATTTGCCATGCGTATCCATTGGGATACAGCCAGGTAGTGCTCGGAAACATGCGTTTGTCATGCGTTTTACCGCGAATCGCTGTAAAAACGCGAGGCACGAAAAGCGCATATTCGATATGCCTAGGTGTGAACCCAGAAAAAAAGGGGCGTCTCCCTCCTGGCCGAGCTGTATGGCAGAACTGCATGAATCAAGAATGGGGTAGGACAGAATCACTATTCCTTCGGAAGACATTTAGCAGTCTGTCTGGAGTTCAGCTTTAAAAGGGGTTTTCTGTTTTACATTTGTCCTTTCTTTTCCCCCCACCCAAAAGGCATCATGTCCCTCCTAACAACCCCCACCCAAAAGCATCACGTCCCTCCTAACACCCCCCACCCAAAAGCATCATGTCCATCCTAACACCCAAGTCTGGGCAGATTAAAAATAAATAAAAAAGCTATTTAATCCAGTTAGGTAGTCATTCAAAATTATAGCATGCATGTCAAAATATATCAAGTACAGACCCCCAAAACTGCACTTAAACTATTAGTTCAGTGTTCCCCTGACTGGCAGCAATAGCAGCCAGTCAGGCTGTAATGCTCAAATGCATTGGTGACCATTGAGGACACTGACCTAGCAATGAGTTCTGGCTACTCAATAACAATGCTTTTATGGTATGAAGCAGGAAAAATGGCAGGCAAATTATCATTTGAACTGTGAATTTGGTGCGTGCATGAAGTGCAGCTCTATCAACTAACATGTATACCATCTGCTACAGCAAGGGTCACGAAATGGCGGACCAGTGCAGTGCGTTCCTAGCCGCTAATATCACCATAACAGCTTTGTGGTTCAGCCCTTCCCAGTGTAAAAGCAGACCGATATCCTGTCTCCTTGCAAGGTGTACAATATCGCCATCAATGATTTATGAAGAGTCATTTTTATCCCAAGGTTCCTGAGCCGAACACTCCGGCTGCCATCATCTCCTTCACAAACTATTCATTGAACGGATGCTGTCTGTACTAGAACACACCGTGCCAAAAAATTAATTCTAAGAGACAGACGTTTCTCCAACATCCACAACAACCTATGCGACTAGGTGTGAGAATATATTAGAGGCGCATAAGCTTTTAATTTCAAAACAACATGTTGATAATGGAACACTCCAGTCAAACAGCAAAGTAATACAGATCTAGTGCTACTAATTTTGTAGATCCTGTGATAATTGCGCAAATGTTTATCAAATCAATATTAAACCGATGAAAGCACACACACAAAAAAAAACGGGATGCGTGCACAACAAAAAAAACTCTTCGGACTACACCTAAAAAAGATAAAACCATATTGCGTTAATAACAAATAATTGTAATTTTTAAATTGCACCTTTTTGGCAAAACGGTACAAAAAAAAAAAAAAGCATGCAAAACTGTAAATAAGCAACTTGTGTTAAAAATAGTTTATCACAGCAACGTGTTGGTGCTGTGATAAAATGACACAGGCATACATTTAATTGCAACATGGCGTATTGCAACGCACAGCAACGCGTCAATGCTTTGCCATGCGCTGCCAACTGTTTTTTTTCTTTAAAATAACCACACAAAAACTGCAATGCGATCTAACAATGCACCGCTGCATATGTTATACACCACAATATGGTGCACTTGTGTGGTTGTGTTTTATTTTAATTTTTTTACTGTTAGGGGGCTTCGGTGAAACATCAGGGGTCTAAACAGATCCCTGATATTTCCCTGTTGTAATAGAAGAAAAAAATTGGAGGACAGAGTCCTCAGTGTCTTTTTCTGCAGCCTCAGCACTGAATGAATGGAAAGCACTCAGTACAGAGGCTTTCCATTCATTCAGAAAAGATTTACCAGCAACTAGTTTCTGAATGGGTAGAAGCCCCTGTAGTGAATGCTTCGCCCCTTTCAGAAACCCATGAATGAACAGGAAGTGATATAAAGCACTTCCTGTTCATTCATAACTGGGTTATTTACAACTTGAGTGAAAAGCTGATCACTGGAGTGTTTGCTCTGCACACAGAGGATCGGTAACTATCAGATATTTACCGATCCTCCGCTCGGTCACTCAGAGCGGCTGTCATCCTGAAACGGACAGGATGACAGAGTCTCTGCTCTCCTCCCCGCTTGGCTATGGCTCCTCTCTCCTACCCGCTGGATGACAGCACACACCCGCCCCTCCCACCCCCCGGCTTTAGCTGTCATTTTCTCCTCGGATCCCTGCTGCCTCAGCTCATGCAGGCGGGGGAGAGCAGCGGGGATCCGTGCAGAAGCATGGAGCTGCTCCAGGTGGGGAGAAGAAGACAGATGCCGGCGGCCATGGTGCGAGTGGGAGGGGCACCCGGAAATTTGTTTAATAGCGGTCATCAGCGGCTTCTCAGCTGCTGATGACAGCTATTTCACAGGGGAGAGTGAGGAGAACCATTCTGGTACAAGTTAATGGTCGCTGAACTGACTATGAGCTTATAGCAGAAGGGTAAATGCCACCGACATATGGCATACAGCAGAACACAACTAGCCACATCAGTATGCCATATGTTGGTGGCAGCGAAAGTGTTAAAGCCCATCTCCAGTGGAAAGGAATGCCTCCTGCAGTGGTTAAAGCTTTTTTTATGTTTAAATAATTTGGCTTCCTTCAGAATTAGCTGGTTCCCTGACCACGACATCCTGTTTCAGGGTGGCTGCTTTACCTTGCAAGGGTCCTATGGGGGCATCCTTGTGTGTGCTAGTGAGCGGTGTGCGTCTCCACAAATGCACAGCAAGACAAGCCTTTCCCTTGCTGCATTCTCCAAGCTAGTAGATGGAGACTGCTCTGTCCCCTATGAATCCGATAGTGTACTTAGCAGGAAACATGATCACTAAGTGTTTGGGCAAAAATTTACTTTCCTAACAAATTTATATTTGTTTAATCTGGATTTATAATTGAAAAAAAGTATGCAGGTTTACTACGACTTTAACTGCTCATTAATGTCTAGAGTAACTGTAAAAGGTCATTTGCTTACCTGATCCCTGCTCCCCCTAGTTAGCATACACCTCTCACCCCTACATATTGTAGAGATATAGGCCCTACAATATATGCAATTAGGTTAGCGGGTCTCCAATCACCCGGAGAATACGGGAGGCTTGCGGGTGCCGGTCCTGGAGCCTTGACCCAGGTACCCCAAACATAATCTAGCAGTATACCCTTGCAGTGGTGGAGGTTTTCTTTAAAACCCCCAACCCTCAGCACCACAATTTTCCTTACGCTTCCCCTATTCTCTTCACTGCTAGGAGCCCGAAGGAGATGCAAAGTACTTCAGAGTAAGGAGGAGCATGTGACGGTGCTGGGCCAGTTGGCGTTCTCACAAGAGAGTCCATAGCCCCATGTGGGCTACGGTTCCACTGAGTTGGACCTTACACAGGTCTTTAATTTTGCCTCCAGCAGTTGAAGAGTAGGAGGACGCATGAAAGGAAGGTATGAGTCTGTGGAGGTCTGCAATAAAGTGAACCTGCTGCTTAGCCCTGTATGGGCAGAGCAGAAATTCTAATAGCCAATGAGGAACCCGGTCATTGAAACGTACGGTCAACCCACTGTCCAATCAAAGTACAACTAAGTAGTTTTGGACAGGTCCTCACTATATATCAATCTCCATGTCATATATTTTACACTGCATTTTTTTTTTAAATGACAGTGTTCTACAACAATAACTTACTTACAGGATCTACAAAAACCAGGAAATGTGCTCCCACGAAAAGCCAGCCTCATTAGTTTGAATAGCAGGCCTCCCTGTTGGAGAGACACTGTTCTGAATGTTACGAGCGCTGAAAGACGGGGTAATGGCTCGTTTAGACGTTTGACAGACTCGGCATCTGAACATGTCTCCCTGCGTGAACCCGACGCTGCCAGTCTCCTCTTCCCCCATTTTGATTATTTCACAGGTGTGAAGTCATTAATATGCGCTCCATTTCTATTTTGGTGTAATGTGACAAGATTCTGACACCTAGCAAAGGAAACGTTACACTTCTGTGAAGAGGTAATTGGAAGCAGACAACATTTTATACTTACCAGAATAAAAGAAACATTATTACAACAATGCTCCAAGATAATGCTAAATGCACCGAAACCCCACGTCGGACAATGTTCATACCCTATCACCATGGGCACCAACGCAAATCATATAAGAAAGTAATCTTAAGTATGGATGGAGCCATGCAGTAACATGGTATACAATTTACATAGGCAGTAGCAAAAATGAATACTTGAAGTATACAGAGCAAAAAAGCGCACGCACACCTCTACAAAAGTGAAAGACTGATCGCTACACAACGCGCATGAAAGCGATCCACGTATGTATATTTATAACTGTGCCCCCGTGCACAAATCAATGACAGTATAATATATTAATAAGCACTATAAGTTTTAAACCAAGCACTCACTCACCTCTCTAGCTGCAGGTACGGTGGAGTAATCTAAATTTAAAGACTCAAAGATGACAACGAAGGCTCTGAAGTTAGGTTTCAGTCAGTTTCAAACAGCTTGGAAATACTTGCTTTGTGTTTACATTAGAGTATTTAATTACAATAGATCCCACGCTTTGAAAAGTTGAGAAGCCCTTCCTCAAAATTATCAATGCTATCTCAAGTGCGTTGTGCTCTACATCAGACCTGGTTGAGAAAGGCTGCTCTAGAAATGTAACAATAACAATTTACCCAATCCACATAAAAACACAATATACAACTATGTTGACCTTGTATACATTATACATCAATGTCCCCAATGTGTGAACTTGTTCAAATGAGTTCTCCTTTAGTAATCCAGATGACTCTAAAGTGCAATTCGTGCTCATGATAAAAGTACCCAATTGTGCAACACACCAAACAATCTCACCTTAGGAATACAGACTCACCAAAAGATGTTGACCAACTTAAAGGAGAACTATGAGGAGTGCTTTTCACTCACCTTATAGTTCTAGCCGACCTGTGACAATGAGACTGTCACAGGTTGGCTCAGTAGATCGGGAGGTGAGCGAACACATACCGGGTTCGCTCGCCACTTGATCCTGTCACAGCTCTCTGCCGTGACAGGGGGAGGGGCTGGATTCCCATCTGCCAGCGCTGACTGGCGGAAAGGACGGGGGAGGGGGCCTCTAGATATGCAGAGCCAGCTGTCACTCGCACAGCTGGGCGGATCCCGTCATCTAAGTTGTGATCCGCTCCGACGTCTCAGTATACCACGGGCTGTAGCTCACGGTATACTGAGCTTAGGGTAACGGGAGGACACAAACTAGCGTCCTCCCGTTACCCTAAGGAGAACTATGGGGAAAAACACTGACCCCATAGTTCTCCTTTAATTAAACCTACCCTTCCCCTCCTTCCAATAACTCCTCAGGGTTTCGTGTTCACAAAATAATTCAAAGAGACAAATAGAGACTCAGTGTAAAACTGCTAATCATTTTCTCTAAAGAAGAGCCATTAAAACCACTGCCATGTCCTTGTAGAAGAGGCGGTGTACACTTATGTGGGATTGTATGTGCTTATGAAGCACAGGAACATGCATGTGGTTTTAATGGTCTTCAACTGCCCAGATCATTTTTTCCTCAATAGCCTGGAGCTGGCTTATGAGAGCTGTTGCAGTTGTGAGCTTGTTCCGACCTCAGAGCTGGACAGAGGAGTTTACGTCCAGAATCCTTAAGTGGTTCAAAATGAAAATCTCCACAATGCCTATAGCTACAGAGACGAATGAGGACTGGTTTTAAATCTTTTACTGCTTGCTCATAATATGTAAATACTTTAATGTACATAGTCTAGGCATAGATGTATTTCAAAGCCTTCTGTACATTGTCGCTCCAGTAAGTTAGGCACAAAATATACCCAGTCAAGAAAGTACTACAGTAATTTTAAACCTTCACCTTTTACAAGACTGCGGTCCCATATTTCCAACACAGTATGACTGCAGATTTGGAGAGCCTCCCTCTAGTGACTATGTGCATCACGGAAAATCCTAGCCTCAGAGTATATTTTCTTACACTGCCTGGCATTACACAAAGCTAATATAAAGACACGTTCAAGTACTTATTCTTGCAAGTACTTGAAGGTGCATCTTAACAGTTATTCATATATGAAACTATGATACAGGTTTTCGAATGTTAAACTTTCCATATACACCTTAAATAAAAAAAGGACAGATATATGTTGCGAACAAGCAGCTCTACCTCACTAGCATGCCCATTAACCTCAACTCCCAGGGTGGAAAAAAATAATAGGAGTCCCCATCTCTACTACTAGGGTTAAAGTGCTGCAATACTGACATTTACAGGCATGACTCCCAGAGGCATGTTGGGTTTTGTAGGTAAAGGACAGCTGGAGGGCCCGAGTTGCCTACCCCTGCTCTATGGAGTCCTCTATTCCATTCATCTCCTACACAGGAAGGCCGGAAGGGATGGCTCGAGCTGGGTGAATGACAGTGGCTCATCTGCAGTTTTGCCCCCACCCACAGACCATGGCCATGCAGTGGAGAGGAGAAGGAAGATTAAGGTGATTGACAGACACTCGTCCACAGCTTAGCTATTAAGACACTGAGGGGGGAGTTGCGGAGTAGAGAGATAGATTTTGAGTGTCATCGGCATAGAAATGGTATTGAAAGCCATGTGTGGTTATTAACTGACCAAGAGGAGGTGTAGATAGAGAAGAGAAGGGGTCCAAGGACAGAGCCTTGGGGGACCCCTACAGAAAGAGACTGGGGCCATGCAGGGTGTGTGTGTGTGTGTGTGTGTGTGTGTGTGTGCTTATCTTTTAGCAGGGCTTATGTGTCATTGAGCTGCTGTCAAAGGCCAAGGGCATGCAGTGGGAAAAGGAGACTGGGCAATTGACAATGGTTCATCTGCAGCATAGCCCCAACCAGACAGCACTGGGGGAGAAAGAACAATCATGTCAATTAGGGGGGGGGAAGGCATTTCGGTTTCGAATACTGCAACTCTCTCCTTTTTGTGTCTGCCTTCTTCAGAGCTTCAGGCCTGTTATCTTCTCCCCCTCCCTTAACCCCTCTTCCCTATCCCCCATCACACATGTTGCTTTTTGAAGGTTCAATGTACAAAAGTTGTGCCATGCATGATGTGCGGAACTGCGTTTTGTTTTTTTACTCTGGTGATGAACATTGGGCATTACGCCGCAAGTATTTTGGCTAAATCCTATGGACCACATATTCAGTGCGGGGGTAAAAGCTGCATCATGACTGACATGGAGGGCCCAGGACCCTTGTCATGTGTTACACGTCAGGCATCAGGCCGCTGAGCAACTCATTTGTGTGACTGTGCTTTATGGCAATGTGGTATTCTTGCGCTGAGTCGCAAAACACAGGGTGGAATTTTTCCCCCAAAACGGTAGCCATTTTTAAAAATGTATTTTATATGAAAAAAAGGTTTGTTTTTTTCCGATGGAAGGGCATTTTCCCTTAATTTCCTGCTATTTTCCTGTTCTTGCGCTGCCTCACAGTACATGTTGGAATGTTTCCTAAATAGTAGGGATGCAATACTGGTTTTTCGGTATCGAGTAACAATGTTTTTTTCTTCAGTACTCGCCGATACCGAATACCGAAGTCCCATTAGTGAAGCCAGGCGGCATGTAATTACTCGCCACCTGGCTTCCTGATTAGCAAGGAAGCTGTCTCCATGCTTCTCGTCACTAGTTGACGAGAAAGCATGGTGCCGGCTTTCTGGCCAATTAGGAAGACGGGCGCCATGTAATGATGCGCCCGATTGGCCGGGAAGCCGGCTCCATGCTCCTTTGTCATGAGGTAAAGAGGGCACATGAAGCCGCCTTCCCGGCAAATCAGGAAGCCGGGCAGTGTGTAATGACTTGCTGCCCGGCTTTCTGATACCGGAAGCTCGGGGATCGAGCTAGGCATCAGAGCATGTGGGCGAGTACGAGTACTCGCCCAAATACTCGGCACTGATAGATACATACATACTATATAAAAGATATTTTTTAATAAAAAATTAAAAAAAGAAGTGGATTTCAATTGGGGAGGTGGATCCCCTGTAGGTTCAGATTTAAAATTTTTTTTATTATAATCTATATAGCTCTACATATCTCACATATGTGTACACACACATACACACACACGATATGGCAACTTTAATGACCAATGTCGTGAGGTGGAATTTGTTACTTTCATATTTCTCTGAATGATTGGTTTGCTTAAACACCAATATACTGCTCAGAACTATGGTTAATGTACAACAAACTTTGCACAGCACCCCGCTCTCAAAATGGCCAAAACAAAAGCCGAGAAGAACAAAAGTCGCAGCACGGCCTCTGAGGTAATCGCGGCCAGACCTTTGATTCCATTAGTTAAGTGAAGCATAGTTGCTTGGCACCCAGATGAAATGATTCACGTGTCTGCGTTTGGCAGGCAGGAGCAATGCCTTGCTTTTTATTCAGCTGAATCATATGTGAAAGTCTCAAGCAGCGTGTCATGTACAAATATAACATTACACTGTTACCCTGAGCTGTGAGATCTGCAGGCCGACAGGTTCAATGGCACATCCACAGGGGTGGTGACTCCGATGTGAGGCAATCTAACCTGAGAGGAGGATGGGGGGGGGGAGAGAGCTGCAACTTGCCGTTTTTTGTGTTCACACATCTGAAGACATTATTAATAATTCAATGTTTGCAGTAGAGCTGCAGCTAACGATTATTTTCAAAATCGATTAGTTAGCCGATTATTAAGTTCGATTAATCGGTTAATCGGATAAACTATAAAATAAAGTTTAAAAATCCAATTATTTATTTTTTGGGGGATAATGAAGACCCGGGGTAGGCAAACTTTGGCCCTCCAGCTGTTGTGGAACTACAAATCCCGTGAGGCATTGCAAGATTGACAGCCACAAGCATGACTCCCAGAGGCAGATGCAAGTTGGGATTTGTAGTTTCAGGGTCAGAGTTTGCCTACCAAATGCTAAATCCTGTTAGGACGTTATCTTTTCACTTCCTGTTGTGTCACCCAACATAACCCCAAACAGCACCCCCCTAAGATGAACGCTGCATAATTACAGGCAGAGTGCTCTGCATATTGGGACACCTTTTAATAGGCTAGATATGATCTGTAAAGCAAATTGCTCAGCTTTCCAATCCCCCCAAGCGGCTGCAAATAATCATCAATGCTAAAAAGGGAACAAGAAGTACAAATCGCTTCAAAGCAAAAAGGTCACTTTGTGGCCGTCCCCAGCACATGGGATGACATCTGACAGGACTACATAAAAAGATACAAGATATCTAACAAGATTTCTAGCACTACGTACAGAGGGGCTCAAAGTGCAACTACAGGAATTGCAAAATGAAACTTACATTGGGAAGGGCCGGATTTACCATTAGGCACGTGCCTGCAGGCGCCCTGCACAGAGGGGCACCGTGCAGGTACCTACTCTGCCTAACCTCCGGTGTTGTGTCAAGATACAACACCGGCAATAGCAAGGAGGGTGCATAAAACACATGTCTGATGTGGATAGGCATTTAGAGCAGCCTTAGGCGACACCGGGGTCCTTCTCTGCATATGTGAAATCCTACAGCAGGTAAAGGCGCCAGCTCAGGCTAAATGGATTTCCATTCGTGCCTACAGGTGCCCGAAATAGAAATCCAGCCCTGGCAGTGGGACTATCCCCCCCCCCACCACCACTACCCCCACCCTGGGCTCAAACAAGCTTGGTTCACACCTTCACTTTGCTTGAACGTGGGGTCATGCAATGCGCTTGCAATGGAATGACTTGTTAATGGGCGGGGGGCGCACACACACCAGCCTATTGATTGGCAAGTCTTTAGTATGCCAACCTCCAGGTCTTCTCAAGAGCCTCTCCCATCTTCTGGAGCTCCCTACCCAACCTGTCCAGTTATCCCATACTCTGCCTTTGGGCAATCCCTGAAAAACTTACCCTCAGGAAAGCCTATTGCACCTCCACTTAAAACTGTACATCTACTCGTACTACTTCCTCATACCTCACAGTTATTACCTTCTATATCACCGGACCCGCCTTGAAAGCTCTTATAATAGTAGGATCCTTCTAATCCTAATTGTATTGTAATTGTACTGTCTCCCCATAATTTGTAAAGCGATTCACAAAAACTGTTGGCACCATCTAAATCCTGTATAACAAATACAAATCACTATCCTTTACTGACAGTCTTAAGATCTAGGAGCCCCTGTCGGACAGAGTAGCAAGATCAGCAACCTCACTGTATTAACTACTGCAGGTAAGAAATGCAGAGAAGTCATTGTCAGGGCTCACTGATGAAGCCAGCCACCCATTCATTCCAGCTGTCTGCAAGTTTACAGTGTTAGACTGACAGCGCTGTGCAATGCAGTGAAGCCTTTGTGACTCGCTGAACTAAGGTGCAGGGCATTGAACAGCAGCGTCACCAGGCCAGGTGTCACCTGTTCGCATGTCATTACATTATGTGACATCATTAGACATTTGTGTAAATAACATCACGTGCACTTCACTGCCGCCAGCCATCTTGGTGATGGACATGGGCAAAGAGAGGAGGGTCCCCTCCTCTCGAGCAGCTGTAGGGCTCTCTGTCAATGACCAAGTGACTGACTTTTCAGAGGTTTCCGAGGCCAGACTTTTCTGGCATTTTGGTGTCACCCCGTCTGATAGTGTGTCACCCGGTGTGGGCGGCACCCTCCTTGTAACAACTCTGGCATTCAATAAGCCCCGAGTGGACAAATGAATATGGAATTCAGGAGCCAGCAAGATATGTTTTTTTCACTCAGGAGCCGGAACCATTGACATCTACAGAAACCCCCAAAAGTTAGGCGTCAGCTGTAATTTTTAAGGAGCACTGGCGACCTTGCTCCTGGGACTATTGACATCCAGCCCTGAAATAAGCCATAATAACATAAGGACTCGTTTAACTACTTATGCAAACTGTCTATTAGTATTCATCACAAGAATATATAGCTGCATTGTTTTTTGCTTGTTTTCCCAAAACGTACAATATGAGAGCAAAGAGTAGCTGCACCAACAATTAAAATATAACCCAGGCCATCAGAGACTAATAGAACAGCTTTTTTTTTTTACTAGAGTTCTCCTTTAATTTTATTTTTTGCTACAGTTGAAAGTTACTTCCTGGCTCTCAGCAGACTTCAATAAGACAGGAGCCTTACTTGCCTCAGATATTTATGGCACCGCAGTGACTCGGAGATTTTATCAAGCGCATTCACTTGCTACAGCCAAGCCAACAGCATATTGATTAAAATCCACACTGCAAGAGCAGGGCCTGCTGGGAAAAAGGTGGGGAAGCCTGGCAAAGTCAGAGACCGCCATGCTAAACCTGTGTTTAACGCTCTAAAGGGCTTGAGAGGAGAATGATGCTTGATCCCAGATCAACGAGGTGCAACATGCAGCGGCAGACCAGTTACAGCTCAAGGGCGATCAAATGCAAATTTGTAACCGATCGCATTTTCCGTGAGTCGAAAAAAGTCATTAAAGAAGAACCCTGCTGGGAATTTTTCTTCATCTAAACCGGTAATGGAACAAGACCCGCTGACTGACAGCTCGATTCAATCAACAGTGTCAAGTTTTGCGACTTGACAAGTCAACACTTGGCGAGTTGCCAGTGCACAGGCATACAGTGGAGTTTCCCCGCAGACACTGTACAAATGACAACCTAAAGCCAGTCAAAAAAAAAAAATGATATACCATATATGCAAATAAAACAATTAACACTTTATTTCCATTGGGAGCCCACACTAAGCCACGCTTGAAGAGCTACAGATGCGTTAGAATCTTCAGCATCCCGCACCCTGGAAATATAATACCTCCAAAATATTAGTCATACCCTCTAACATTTCATTGGAACACCCCTAAGCTTTGATTACGGTACGCATTCGCCGTGGCATCGTTTCGATAAGCGTATGCAATGTCACATTTATTTCCGTCCAAATGCGGATTCATTTTTCACCAAGATCTTGTAGTGATGATGGGAGAGTCAGACCACTGTGTAAAGTCTTCTCCAGCACATCCCAAAGATTCTCAATGGGGTTAGGGTCTGGACCCTGTGGTGGTCAATCCATGTGTGACAAAGATGTCTCATGCCCCCCTGAACCACTCTGACAATTTGAGCCCGATGAATCCTGGCATTGTCAGCCTGGGATATGCCCAATGTGCCATCAGGGACGAAAAAAAAATCCATTGATGGAAAAACCTGGTCATTCAGTATATCCAGGGAGGCTGCTGACCTCATTCTTTTGGGGGACATAACATTGCTGAACCTAGACCTGAGCAACTGCCGCAACCCCAGATCATAACACTGTCCGAAACCCAGTGGTGACTTTTTTGGCCAGGCAGTATAGATCATCTGCGGAAGGCATCTTCAGCAGCTGTAGCTCTTGAAGACAATAAGGAAATTGAAGTCAGCGTGTGCTGGAGAAGTTATTGGTCTCAATTTTCTTTTTAGTTTTGGATAGAGTGGAGCGGGATTATTGCTCCCCATGTCCCTGTTAGGGAGAGTAACCCTCGCTATGCGTCCTGGTGATCATTATCACAGAAAGAAAATACCAAAATGTTGGGTTGTCATCAGAACAGGACTATATGGGAAATCTTCCAATGGGAACACAAGTTGTGGTGAGCCTGCTGACCACCAGGGACGTCCCTCACTCTGGAGCAATTTCAATACACACACACACAATCAGTATACATTCCACCCTGTATTGCGACTCCACACAACACCACCACATAGCAATAAAGCACATTCAGTGGTGTGATGCCGGACGTGTAGCACAAGACAAGGCTCCTGGGTCCTCCATGTCATTCATGACACTACTTTGCCCTATACTGAATATGTGGCCCATAGGGATCCACCAGAAATACCTTGCGGCGCAATGTCAGACGTGCAGTGTCAGAGTAAAACCCCTACTGCACGGCGACAAAAATCAATATATACACACATTAAACTTTCAATAGGCAATGGGTGTAATGGGACACTGAGGTGGAGGGTTATACGCCTCCCATACTCCATCAAAAACTAAAAAAAGAACTTATGTACATTCATTGTATACATACATATTTTATTTTTGACCATAGATACCCTTTAACTGTAAGCCCTCATTCACACAAGAAACGGGCGGCCTGTACAGACCTGTGCACAGCCGTATCGGGCCGCTCCTGGGAAGGACATGTGCTGCGTGTGATTTGTACGCAGCAGCCTGTCCTTCTCTATTGGAGTACGCAGCGGCACACTGGCCTACACTCACCTGACCTGCACGTCCGTACGGGTGTCCCTGCTCAGACGCAGGCAGGATCCATCCTGTCAGCGTACGGACACCCACACGGACATGCATGTTGGCTCAGTGTACAGCCGCATACTCCCACAGAGAAGGACAGGCTGCTGCGTACAAATCACATGCAGCACCTGTCCTACCCGGAAGCGGCCCGATACGGCCCTGCATGCAGCATGGATCTGTATGGGCTGCCCGTTTCTCGTGTGAATGAGGGCTTAGGTTCTAAATGGTCACATGAAGTTTAGGCAACAGGTTTCCTCCACCGTGCTGAACCCCATCTGAATTCTGCCCATTAAAAAAAGACAACAACATGTTTAGCAGGAGGAGACCACTTCCGGAGGAACATGACTATGCTGGTTATTTCTGTGGGCCTCCTTTGCCATGGCATCCAACAGAAGAAGAAATGGCTCAGACAGTCTATGGTGCCCCATACCAGCCAATCAGAGTTTTATCATTTGCCAAGGCAGGCGGGGCATCAAAATAGGAAGCAGCACTGACTGTTCGAACAAATTCTTCCGCTGCTTTGATAAATAAGGATCAGATGCTACAAAAGGTCACCACAAGTCAACGGCTAACATCTTAGATCTAACAGAAAAGCAGCCCTGCCCTACTAACTCTTTAACCTCTCCCCGGCCCAGATTCATCGGCTCACCGCAATCACTGGAAAAACGAGTTCTGCCACGCACAATGACATACTCAGCAGTTCTCTTCATAAAAATTACACAACAAGCAAGCCAGGTGAAGGCAGCCATATCCATTATTCAGATATACTTACAACTTCAGGAAACCTGTACCAAGATAATAAGCAGCCTGCCGCTGACCAACTTCGTTTTTGAAGACACAAATACTTGTAAACCCCAACTGCATGACATTACATGTGCTAAATCACTGTGCATTATAAAAACACTTCATTTCTTTTTTGCAGAACATATTTTATACTATCTTTCATCCATCCAGTGCTGCTGATCTCCTACAGCCTCTTTAAGCCAATTCCTATCTGCATGCACTCAATAACATTGGCTGCTCATCATTGCTGTGCTGTGCTGGATGGTTTCCAGATAGTGACAACAGTGCTGGAGCGATAGGTGTCAGCATGGCTGCATTTGGAGCTCATTTCTAAATGCACCTGGACTCATGTAATGCTGCTCTGTGACTGAATGCACACCTAGGTGTCCAGCAGCGTCCAGGTGCCTTCAGTCTAGGTCAGTTTACCCAAGATAGAAATTTGTGCATTCCGGGTCCAAGTAGCCCAGTTTTATGATGCAAAATGCGTATAAATGCAACTAAACCCGGCACAGAAAAAAGTGATCTGGGAAGCATAAAGTTGTTCATACTTACCAGATAACTTCTGTTGTGTGTTCATGCTCCCTAAGGCCTGCTAGAGTGCATGAGGCCTTAGGGAGCGTGTAATAGGGTGACAACATAGGGGCACAAAAGGGAGACAGCTGTCACCATATAACAGAAGTGCCAGAACAAGGACCTCCATGAAAAGTTTACCAGGCAATATTTTGATAAAGGCTACAAAGATTAAAAATTAATAGAGCTGCAGCTAACGATTATTTTCAAAATCGGTTAGCCGATTATTAAGTTCGATTAAAATCGGATAAACAATAAAATACATTTTAAAAAATGGCTCCAGTGATGGGACTACTAGTTTGTATTGATATTGTAGTCAATCACAGGAGCGAGCTTGGAGAGGTGGAAGTAAAAAAAAAAAAAAAAGTGTGGTGTGCAATATAGTGAAATGGAAAGTGTAAAATTATACAGCAGTGAAGTGCAAAAATGGCACCGGCTATAGAGGACTACAAATCCCAGCAATACATTATACACTGTATGTATAATGTACTATTGCTGGGATTTGTTGTACTCTATAGTTGGTGATATTCTGCATTGCGCTGTATAATGTACTATTGCTGGGATTTGTTGTACTCTATAGTTGGTGATATTCTGCATTGCGCTGTATAATGTACTATTGCTGGGATTTGTTGTACTCTATAGTTGGTGATATTCTGCATTGCGCTGTATAATGTACTATTGCTGGGATTTGTTGTACTCTATAGTTGGTGATATTCTGCATTGCGCTGTATAATGTACTATTGCTGGGATTTGTTGTACTCTATAGTTGGTGATATTCTGCATTGCGCTGTATAATGTACTATTGCTGGGATTTGTTGTACTCTATAGTTGGTGATATTCTGCACTGCGCTGTATAGAGGACTACAAATCCCAGCAATACATTATAGAGCACCATGTGGGGGAAAGTGCAGGCTTACCTGAGCAGTCTTCCAGCAACTTGCTTCTGAGATCGGGACTGTCTGTCGACAGCTGTCATTCCCACCTGCTCCTCCTTACTACATCTCCCCGTGTCCCTGTGGATCTTGGCGGGTGGTGAGTGTGAGGCGGAGAAGGATGTTTGTCGTGTAAAGTGTGGATGCGAATGGGCAGGTCTGGCACGGGTGAGCGTGATTTGGGGAGGAGGTGCGGCGCGCAGCGTTTGGAGACGTGAACAGGGCCAACTGATTGGAAGCCGATCGATTGAAAAAGTTGACAACTTTTTCAATAATCGATTAGTTGTTGCAGCCCTATAAATTAACATGATAAAGATCACACGAGATGTTAGCGATTGGGTCAAACTCTATTTTAGCCCAAACACTTGCTATACACTGCTTTAAAGGCAGGGTTCAGACCTGGACGTTCTAAGAACACGCGACGAATAGCGCATTTTCGTGTGCGATTGCCAAGCGTTAGCGGAATCGCCCACAAACACAAAACTCGCTTGCGGTGCCATTAATTTCGAATGGCACCTTTAAAGCAGCAGCAGGTTTCTGCATGTGCAAACACTCACAAAAACAGCAGAAAAAACTGATCCAGCGCGTTGCACAAAAAGGTGCAGGAGCCTTTTTGACCCAAGGATATGACCCCAATGAAAAATTGACCCCATGGAAGGTACTGCAGCCTCTTGCACAGAGCTGGGTAACAGTCCTGATTTGTAGAGGGCTGTGCTTATTGCCTGGGGGGACACGGCCTCTCAAGTTCAGGGCCATTCAAGCAATGAGATCACCAACAGCCCCAGGGATGCCATTGTACACAATGGAAATAAGAGACTCAACAGCCTACTCAAAAGCTTCAGGTTTACTAGTATTATACCTCGTAACAGTCAAGGAATTAATGCGAGTCTGCTGGCAGGAAAAACGCTGATATTTTACAAATAAGCATTTGTGTTTTTTTTGTTGTTTTTGTTTGAACCTTTTTGCTGCTCCTGTCCCTGGACCTTCTGGTTTCTTGCCTAGCAGAGAATGACAAAGCCCTTAACTGCTGCAACCTCCTGGGATACTCATCATGCATCCCAAGAGGCTTTAGGGCAATCTACTACTCACACACAGCAATGTGTCATCAAGGAGCCGGGTCACCCATCCCAGGGGCTTCAGGACTGACTAGGATTCATGCACAGGGGCACCTCATCATCATGGAACCGCGTCACCCATCTCAGGAGACATAAGGACAGTCTAAGCTCATGCACCGTGGGCAGCCATCAGGGAGCTGGGTCACCCACCCTAGGAAGCTTCAGGGCAATCTACAACTGTGTGTCATCAGGGGCCGCGAATCAATGCATGTAACCCATCACACACACACCAGTCCCGTGTATCCCCTTTCATTTTAAGTGGGTGCTGAAATAACTGGCAGATGGGGCATTGGAGATGGTCACCAGCACACCATCTTCCTCATAACTAAAACACCTTTAAAAGCCTTTAAAAGGATGGGGTTTTATTCAAGAAGATGGTGTGCTGGTGACTTTTTCACCTCAGCAGGGGGCTGAGTCAACCCTCCCAGGAGGCTGCAGGACAGTCTATGGCTCTCACACAGTGCTGCATCATCAGGGAGCTGAGTCAACCATCTCAGGAGGTTTCAGGACAGTATACGGCTCATGCACAGTGGCACATCATCATGCAGCTGGGTCACCCATCCTAGGAGGCTTCAGGCCAGTCTATGGCTCACACACAGAGCTGCATCATGAGGGAGCTGGTTCACCCATCTCAGGTGGCTTCAGGACAGTCTGCAGCTCACATGCATGTGCAGCAATGCATAATCAGGGGGCCAGCTGTGAATATCAGGAATTGGCAGCCAACTCCTAATTCCAAGAAGGCAGCACAGAAGAAAAGAAACATGATGGAAGCTACCGGTGTGAAGAAGACAGCACTGGACTACATGGATGAGTAAGGATGTGATTTTATTATATCCTACAAGGACAATACTCGGTGTGGCTGATTTCCGTTAACAGGTAGGTAGAAGTTCCTCTCGAATGTACAGACACAACATCCAATAAGACAACCATTTCTTAGGAAAAGGCATCTGGAGAATGAAAGCTTGAATCCGGCAGCTGTGAGGCAATACAGGTAGTTTGAAAGCCTCCTAAATTGTTAAAATTAATAGAAACTCGGTCAGAATACACGATCACATTGCGTTTCAGCGAGTGGACATAGATTTGCCGTGTTCACCACGAGGGTCTTTGATTAAGTATCAAAAGACCAGGACTGCGTCTGGAATATACTGCACGCCCTCCACCTGCAGACTACAAAGTGATGTCTTGATTTCCCAGTCAGAAATTCTGAGCACAGAGGAGCAAAGATGAAAGCCATTTAGGTCTCTCAGGTGGAGAGATGAGAGCCATTACGCAGATAGCGACCATGCCACTACAGACCTCATCTATTCTCAAAGTGTCTGAGCTACCCACACAGCAGACAATTCGTACCCAGCTTTCCTTTTTCTTGGTCGGTTTGTAAAATAAACTTTGCTTGGTTGCTATGAGCAAAACAAATACCGTTCCCTGCAAAAACACCCGACTCTCAAGGTCTAGTTTAGGAAGATTAGTCACAAATAATCAAAAGACATGTCATAAGCCAAAAAAAGAAATATTTTTATATTTTTTTGTTTGAACAGTTTTGTAACTCAATAAAATAAATGAACAAAAATACTCTGAATTATTGATTTAAAAGTGTAGCAAATTACATCTGTGCTTACAACAATTTGGCGATTGAGACATAAGACAGACACCGTGTCTCTACCTCACCAATTCAATTTGTTTATTAACCAAGCAGTTGGGGATACATAGGGGGGGCATGCTAGGAATGATGTATGCATACACGCGACTCTTCACGTTTCTTTAAAGGGTACCTATTGTCAAAAAACAAAAGAATTAATATGTATTTCCACAAATTTTAGCCCATTACTAATAACAAGGGATGCAGCGATACCGGTAGAGTACCGATATTTTTTTCCAGTACTCGCCGATACCAAATACCAAGTACCGAATGTCCCATTCAGGAAGCCAGGTGGCGTGTACTGACTCGCCACCTGGCTTTCTGATTAGCCGGGAAGCTGGACAGCGTGAAAAGACTCGCCACCCGGCTTCCCAATTAGCAGGGAAGCTGTCCCCATGCTTCTCACTAGGTGACGAGGGAACATGGAGCCGGCTTCACAGCCAATCAGGAAGCCGGGCAGCATGTAATGACGGGCATCGATACCAATATCTGTATCGGTGCATCCCTACTAATAACCATATCAATCTAGAAGTTAGCAAGCTTACTTATCAAAGACACCCATAGGATGGACTTCCTCAAGGTACTGAAACAATTTCACTCAGCCTTATGAATATGCACTTCCTTGCGTCACCACTTTCAAAGAGCTTGCCTTCTGAACTACAACTCAATGTCTGAACAATGTAACATTATTATTGTTTGCTGGAAGCAATGCATGATAGGATATGTAGTCTTGAGAAATAAAAAATACAAACACATCAAGCAGCAGAGGAAGAGATGCAAAGTACACTGGGAATCCAGGAAGTTGTTGAAAGTGATGGGCAGATGGGAGGCAGTACTCACTACATAAAAATACCATTTGACTGCATTTTTAAAAACAACTCTAGTACATATTCCTATTACAGTGCTGATGTTATAACAGGCTAGTGTATACTGGGACTTTACAACTCCTTTAAAGATGAGAAATAAATAAAAATGGCTGTACCTGAAGATGGGTTTTAAATCAAAACAGTCAACCCCATTTAATCCAGTTACGCATGAAACATAATGCTGCATTCTTGGTAGATCCCAAGTGTGATGTTATAAGGTTTCACTTCAATCCAATTACTGCCATTTCCTGTGTGAAGTAGAGGATCCCAGGACTACTAACCTGTCCTGGAAATTACAAGAGGTCCCACTTACCCTTTGGAATTTTTAACGCTTTTCACATGGAGAATGCA
This sequence comes from Nanorana parkeri, assembly GCF_000935625.1. Taxonomy (NCBI): domain Eukaryota; kingdom Metazoa; phylum Chordata; class Amphibia; order Anura; family Dicroglossidae; genus Nanorana; species Nanorana parkeri. The sequence goes on from NW_017306915.1 coordinate 428,773, forward strand.
ACAGCAAGAATGGAAATATCCATTATTTAGTAGAAGGAATGAAAAACTCATAGATGAAATTGGCAAAATGGCACTGTGGAAGGGAGATCTTCCCAATGCAGTCCCTAGAAGATAAATGGCACACAGCCCATCAAATTCCTATAAACACTATGTAATGGGAGTACTATTTTAAAGTAGATTAATCCTTTAAATAGTTTAGTATTCTCCCAGGAGCTTAAATCTGACATACCAAGCCTAAAGTTGGCTATCCACTAGTAGAAGTATATGCCAAATTTTTTGTTTCATCTTCTAATGGTTAATGAGGTTAAAGAGACTATTGATTTTGAACATAGTGACAAAAAATAAAAAATAAAAAGAGCAGGATGGAATATTTTTCCTTCCACAATGGCGATTGTGGTGTTCATTCATTAAACTCCAGTTCTTTCCAAAACTGAATGCTAAAATAAAACAACTCTGAAATGACATTCCACATTTCTCTGGTGGCATCGAATGTTATGAGATTTTTTTTTTCGTACAAAGGTTTGTTTGTAAATCTAACAGTGTATACCCAGAATTACTTGCAGGTAGCGGACGTCAAGCAAACCTCATTCCACATCCCCCAACAAAAAAACTTCTCTGGTCCACCTGGAGCAATATTAAAAGAAAGATATCAAGCTTTCCCTGTATGTACAGGCACCTAATGGTGCCTACAATAATGTCAAAGGCTTATTTTTAATCACTTTACTACACAGGTGTAACACCTAAGTGTCAAAATATTATTATCTAGTATTCTTCATTATCACTACTCTCTGGGATTTGAGTGGAAAGGGGAGGTAGGTACTGTGTGGCTTTCCAATACAACCCGTTCCATTGCCGTACACAGGAGACTCACAGGTATCATCAACCTTTCCTTCAGCCGGTCATGAGAATCAAACTCATCACAGAACGCAATCAGAATAGATAATGAAATACAATGCATGTGGATCAGTAGAAGAAGCCTGTGAACTTCCACTGAAAGCTATATTGGACTAAAACTATCAGCAACTGACAAATGTAAACAAGACATCTGCGCTGAATCTGCCTAAGTAACTCCAAAGGACATGTAGAGGACCTCGTAATATCGGTCACCCTATCACTGTTAATAAGCCTTCTTCGAAGAAAGAAAAAGCTGTAAAGCTCCCAAGACGAGGATAGCTGAGCATGAACGCATCGGTTAAACAATGCACAGATACAGACAAAGCTCGTATAATGACGCTTCGCTCTGGCACAGGCAGAATGCTCAAATGCAGTTCTGCAGAATACAATCGCTCTCCTTTCATTATAACTAGCACAGAGGCTGGAGCGGTGACGTACAACATAAACAACATAAACAGAGTACAAAGCCGTCTACCCTTCTCTCTGCATGCTTAACCTCAGGCTTCTGGAATCTATGGTATTCTAGTGGTCATCAGACCACAAACCTCTAGATGGCTGAAAGTGCTGTGACTTTTAGTTCCACACACACACACACACACAGACTTTTCTATGAACAATTGCTCTGTGAATGGCAATTTTTTTTTCTTCTAAGACATTTACTACGATTGCGAAATATACAGGAAACTTTGCCAAGTGAGATCAAAACAAAGCTTCTAGGTTCAGCAAGACCACATGAATATTGTATTCTCTCTCTCTTTACTACAAAACAATGGTTTGCACGATGGCCTATTGCCAAGAAAACTTTAATAAGAGCCCAAACAATTATTGGGCAGGTTGATGATCAAAATTAAATTTAATTCTTGAATTAGATCTTACCCAATTTAACTTGTTTAAATTGGGTAAGATTTCATAATCGTTTTGTCTTTTGTATTGTAAAATCTTTAAACAAATAATATACACACAAAAAAAAAAAAAGAAATCTTACTAATTTCGTAATTTCCAATGGAGCAGATTATAAAATAAAGCATAAAAGTTAACCCTCAGTGGAAACCATCAAAAAGATTCAGCACATGCAAAGTCCATCTTTCATGTAATACTATACCTTGGCCTGTCCGCTTCTAATTCCTGAGCATCCCTACTAGTCTGCTGGGCTACCTATTCAATTATCAGGATTAGCAGGAAGGCTCAGGAGGTGGCAGAGGAGGAGCCAAGCTTGACTTTTATATGAAAAGTCAATGTCACAATATTTGGCTGTCTAGATCTCTAAAGCTTCTGAAATCTGTTTTGACCTGGGCGAATGTGCGATACAACACTCTAAAACACCGTAGTATTGGTCATTGTAACTAGTGGACTAGCCAGATTAAGGAAAGAGCACGTATGGTTTAGAGTAAATCATCTACCAATCTCAACCAAGATTACTTTTTTAAGTCCACTGTTATAATGGGTACACAAGTTTTTCTCTTACACAAGTTTTGCTTTATCTTACAAACCAAAATTACCCAACAACTTCAAACAAAGTCACTATACACAGCATACAAACTGCTCAATAGATCAGGGATGTTACAAACCAATATTTATTCAGGGATGGACAAATCAATATTTATTTAGGAGCCAGCAGGATTGTTTTTCTAGAAGACACTCTCATCCTCAAACTAGAGAAAACCTTAAGACCCCGTTCACACTGAGCGATTTATCACGCGATTTCAGCTCCAAAATCTCTCAAATATCAGCTCAATGTCGCTCAATGGAGCTTGTCCAATGCATTTCAATGGAGCTGTTCACATCTCACAGCTCAATGTCGCCTGTAGCTCATCGCTCAAGCTTGTAGCTCGAACATGACCTATTTTTCAGAGGATGTTGTGCAATTTGGCCCAATAGACTTTAATGGTGTAGCTCAATGTTGTGCAACATTGTCGCACTACAGAAGTGTCACTTTTGCACAGAAATATAAGAAGGAAGGAATGATGTCACATCAAGACCGCTTTTGATTGGTTACAGCCCAATGTAGCAGCTACAAACTCCCTGCAAAAAGTCACACTACGTAGCGCAACAAAATGCGCACTGTAGCACAACGTAGCTCAGCTCAAAATCGCACTGATGTAGCTCAGTGAGAATGATATCTAAAAGTGAGGGGCCAGCTGTAATTTTTATGCAGCATTGGCTACCTGACTTCTGGGATTTGTCCTGCCCTGCATTACACACAAGCCTAAAAAAAACATCAGAAAGATGAATTTAGAAAAAAAAAAAAAAAGTCAACATAATCCACAGATAAAAATATACTACATTGCCAAAAGTTTAGGGATCTGAACAATAAACCTACTTGTACGGTCAAACGCCACTCCAAATATTGCGTTCAGGCGTTTCCAGCAATGGGTACGGTTAATGTCACAATGTACAAAGATGTTTTAGACAATCAAGCACTTCTAACTTTGTCCCAAAAGTATGGATAAGGCCCTTTTCTATTTCAGCATTCCTGTGCACAAAAAGCCAAGTCCATCAAGACTTGGTTCAGTCAGTTTGGAAGAACTGCAGAGGTCTACACGGAGCTCTGAACAACTATGGGATGAGTAGGATCCCCAATTGTGAGCTAGATCTTTGTCCAAGATGACCTCTCAAAACGCTGTTTGGATGAATGGGCAAAATTACTGCAGACACACTCCAAAAAAATCGTTAAAACCTTTGCCAGAAGGGAAGAGGCTGGTCTAGCTGCAAAAGTGGGGGCCAACTACATAATAATGGCTAGGGATGCACCGATACTAGTATTGGTACCGATAGCGAGTACTTGGGAAAATATTTGCCCAAATGCTCCGATACTCGCCCCCGAAACTGAGCCATCCGCTTAGAGGGAGATTCAGGAAGCGGATAATTACTCGCCGCCTGACCGTGAAGCCGGCTTCACAGCCAATCAGCATTAGGCCAGTCAAACAGCATGGAGCCGGCTTCCCAGCCAAACAGGAAGCCGGGCGGCTTGTCATTACCGGCCGCCCGGCTTCTTGATTGCCAGAGAAGCCACATCCATGCTAGTGGAAGTACCCGTATCAGTACTCCGTATCAGTACTCCGTATCAGCGAGTACCGGAATATAAATATCTGTACTCTTACTCGACACTAAAAAAAACAGATATCGGTGTACCTAATAATGTACCTAGTTTTGGTAATGCAAAATTACCTAATAATTATCAGGGTTTTGGTAATGCAGTGTCCAAAAATCTCACATAGGTGTGATAGTTATGTATCCACAAACCTTTTGTTATATAGTGTATTATGATTCTATAATCCAGTTCACCATAGGCGTTCCTATGCACGGGATGATTATGAGGCAAGAAAGATGCCGTTACACATTATGTACAGAAAAACATCCCTGTGTATTATCAGCTACCGACATTCAAGGCCACTTAGCATCCATCAGCCCAGTGGAAGCATCAGGGGCACACGCATCAGTATATATAGAACACTTCAGCCACCCAAAACATCCACAAATCGGTCTCACCTGGAAACGATAAACGGCCCAATAAGCACAGTTTGAGCAACCTGCAAACAAGAGAGGAAGGGTCCTGCAATCTTATCAGGATGTGCCCAATTAACACATTTAGGCGTATTGAATATGCCCATCTGTTGCGCGTTTTTTTTACCGCGATTCGCGGTAAAAAAAACGCGCGACAAACGCACGTTTCCAAGGGCTACTTGGCTGTATCCCAATGGAAACGCCCAACAAAAACGGCCCAAAGAAGTACTTGTACTTGTTTGGATGTTAAACTGTTTTGTAGGGCGTTCCGACGGGCGGAAATACGGAAAGGTGTGAACCATACCCATAGAAAACAATGGGATTTTCATGTTTGTCCGTTTTGTAGAGCGTTCATAGAGCCTTGAACGTGCGACAAAACGTAAAAGGTGTGAACAGGGCCTTACATGTACCAAGGCAGTTCTGCTACGAGCTTAGCACACATACAGAGAGGAAAGGTCATACTGCAGCACATTACAATCTAACCAGACTGAATGAAGAAGTATTTCCCCCAAGTCATCCTGCAGGTGAAATATGAGCTCATGGCTAGGCAGATATACTGGTGAGCAGCATGAGCAATAAGAGCAGGAAGACAGTCCCATAGGAGGCGTCCCGTGTTAATACACGCAGGAGTCTGAATCATTTGAGGTTGGCAGTTTTACTGGAAAATCTTTTCCATCTGTTCAGAGAAGGCAGAAAATTAAGCTGGATTGCCTGTGAACCATGGGTTAATGCAAACGTATTTCTGCTTTTTCATCTTAAACTTTGTCACAGAGCCTCCTGAAAGCCCACCACCACTACCCACTTATAACCACCTTTGCCCACTACCCACTTATAACCACCTTTACCCACTACCTACTTATAACCACCTTTGCTCCCCCACGCGCACTCTGATGCCAGAAGAAGTCCAAATCCTGTGTAGGCTCCATGTTTGACCATATACAGGGTTGAAGGCATCTACTACCTGCTCATCGGGTTACATTATTGAGGACTAGTACCGCGTTTCCCCAAAAATAAGACAATGTCATATATTTTTTTTTGGCTCAAAAAAAACAAAAACACACTAGGTCTTTTTTTTTTTTATGTATAACAATCCAAAGTTAATGCAAATCCAAATTAAATAATCCAAAATGGCAAAGTTAAGAATAGGGTGATCAGGGCAATCAGGCTTGCCATACCTTTCCAAGAGCAATATGGTAACCAGAATGAGCGAAGCGCGCTTTCACTATCGATTCCTCACAGGCGGAGTGCATTTGGTATCACTCCGACTGTGTCCGGAGCAGGCGCTATAGAGGAGGCATCGGCTTATGCGGCTCTGCTCCCTCCACTGCTGCCTCGCTTCCTCTATCTGGCTTCGTAGGCACCGCTGATTCTCCCCCCTTATGCCACCACCGGCCCTGGGAATGGTCACAACTAGGTCTTATTTTCGGGGGTAGGTCTTACATTTTAGCAATTCCCAAAAATGGTACTAGTTCTTAATTTCGGGGTAGGTCTTCTTTTCGTGGAAACAGGGTAAATAGATGCTGAGGCCTGAGCAATGCATCCTGGGAGGAGACCCCATATTCCCCATAACTGGGAAGGACTCCAATTGTGCAGACGCCCATGCGCAATAGCCCTTAGGCTACGTTCACACCAGATGCAGTGCGTTCCGACCCACTTCTGGCCAGAACACACTGCATCGCATTGCGGCCGGCTCACTTTTTTGTGGGGCAGGAGAGGGCGTGACGGGCCATTGAAGTTAATGGCACCTTAGCCACGCCCTCCAGCCACAATGCGATCGGCCGTACGGGATCGCAAGACACATTGTGCCTGCGGTCCGATCAAAATGCTGCAAGCACTATTTTGATCTAACCGCTGTGGACCACAGGCACAATGTGCATTACGATCCCATGCGGCCGATCGCATAGTGGGCCGATCGATCGCAGTACTGCATCTGGTGTGAACCTAGCCTTATTCTGTGCCATTCACTGCTTTAATTTTTCTGTCTCAAGCCGTGGGCTGAACGAAAAAAAAAAGCAAAAAATTGAGCAAATTCCTCCATCAACACTTAGGAGCGTGTCGATCGAGGAATACCACTGTTTCCATGGTATTCTGACAGAGGCCACTGGCCAATGCCCGAACAGAGGCTCTGATCGTACGACGATTATCCAGCCAGCTCCTTCGATCAGCTGATCAAGGGATCTCGGCCGAAAGGGTGCCGACAGCGGCACAGTGTGCAAATTTCAGAAGGCTCCTCCAAACCAGGCCAAAATATGCACAGTGTATGGGCACCCTGAAGCTGCCCATAAACTTGCCGATTATCGTACGATAAAAGCGGGTGATACCACGATAATTGCCAGGTGTATGGGCAGCGTGCGACCGCTTCTACTGTAAGGTCGCACGACTTTCGTCTTACAAGCACGCTGTAAAACCTCCCAAAAATCATATGATTTTCGGCGGGTTGGTGGCGTGCTCGGAAGACGAATGTCACACGGGTCGGTGTGCGCAAGTGCACACTGCCCGCTCAGAACTGCAATCATCGGAAGCCCTTCCCTCAGCGGGGAGGGCTGGCGATGATCGCAAGAACGATCTGCCTGTCCAAGATGGCCAGGTCGTACAAAATTTGAATCACCTTACAACCATCGCAACGAAAGTTGGGTGATGGTTGTAAGGTGTATGGGCACACTTAGTCTTGCCATGTGCATCAGGTTTTCATTGACAATTTGTTGTGATAATTTTGTCCACCTCGAAAATCGAGTCCGTCCAATCCAGGAGCCAGCAAAATGTTTCTTTTAGGAGCCCTGCTCCATTGACAACAACTAAAGAACCTCAGAAGTTAAGCGCAAACCATACATTTTAAAGGAGCATTGGCTACCTGGCTCCTGGGATTGATCCAGCCCTGGTGTAACTGATCAAATTTGGAAAGTGATCACATAGCACACCACCAATGGAAAATGTGCCTGTACTGTTAATCAGATGCCATCCACCAACAGTTTTGTGCAGAAAAACGACATAAAACAGTTTTTTACAACAAAATTAATTGAATGAAAGGATTGGAACTTTAAACTTTGATTAAACGCTGAGAAATTGGGTCAAAAGGGATCAAAATAGTGCTGAAAGAATGTGTCACCTACGATTGTTCAAATGACAGAAGCAATGCTTCCTTTGAATTAAATCAATGAAAATGAAGGGGACACATTTTTCAATGAGTTGACGAAACAATTGGAGTTTTAAAAAGACCTTTTGGAATATTTTTTCTTATTTCATTTTATGAAGGAAAATGGTCAAATGGATTTGGAATTGTGCGGAAAAAAAAGATCAATATTTGCTAGATTTTTTCAAACTACTAAAACGGTTGAAAGAACAACGGAGTCAATATGTGTTCGGCGAGGATTACAATTCAAACTGTTACATTACAGGAATACAGCAATACACACTGTCCGGGGTACAGAATGGGATCCATACACAGGTATTAAGGGAAGAACAACAATTTTCACAACGCAGTAAGCCATAGCAACCAATCAGGACGGGTTCTGGAGTTATATCTGATTGTGCGTTATGGGTTAAAGCATTTTACCTTATTTAAAATAAAATGTAAAAAAAGCCAGACTGTGTCCCATCTAGTAAGCCGCTGGCAGGGGACACTAATAGCACAAGATGCGGCCTGCGAGCAATAAATAATTAATTGCACGATCCAAAAGCAAATATCCTGATAATGTGAGAGTGTGGAGCATCAACACAAGTACATTCATTTCAATTGTATTTGGTCTTCCGAAAGTATATAGATGAAGAACAAGGGAGTCCCTCTATACTCAGATGTATTGTTAAACACCTACCAATCCCCCTTAAATGTATCCCCCGTTACTGCATTTGCAATACCCCTGTACATGTATCCCCCTATTACTGCATTTACATTCCTCCCTCAATGCATCCCGCTGTTACTGCATTTACAATACCCCTGTACATGTATCCCTGTTACTGCATTTATAACACCCCCTAAATTAATTCCCCTTTACACTGTAGTCCTATTTCCTCTTAAATGCATTCCCATTACTGCATTAACATTTCCCCATACCTGCATTTACAATCCTCCTTAAATGCATTCCCCGTAACTGCATTTACAATCCTCCTTAAATGCATTCCCTGTAACTGCATTTACAATCCTCCTTAAATGCATTCCCTGTAACTGCATTTACAATCCTCCTTAAATGCATTCCCTGTAACTGCATTTACATTCCCCCTACAAGTGTTTTATCTTTTAGTTACCTAGACCTCCAGGAGCAAAGAAATCCCTCCTTTGCTCCTCCTTTGCACAAAGGGTTTCCCTCCACCAGAGGCGGGATCCAAGAAGACGCCCTGTGTCACTTTCTCCAGATGCATGGCCCCCATTGGACACCAGTCCTACATAGACTGGCAAGGAGTGACAACACCACTAACCCTGGTGAGCATTGTAACATTGTCACCCTTGGGGGAAAAAAACTCTTGTTTGCATCACTTTGTTAACCATGACATATCCTAACCAACATTCCAAGTGGAGAACAAACTTCACTCCACTTTTGTTGAGGGAGGAAGAAAGTCTCTCCCCCTACCCTCTGGGAGATCAAGGTGCACTGCATAGATTATAAACTTAGTCGTAGATTCCGACCTTTCTCAGTTGTGAAGGAAAAGTTGTTTGTGTCACCATGTCCTCTCCAGACGGATGCCTGAATGGGAGTGTCTGGTTCATTATAATGACTTGGTGCACTTTCACTGTTGTAATAAACGGTGGAGTGTCGGCATCCCTTTACAAGTAGTTAACTGAGTAACTCACCAAAAATTAAAATGTCTATTGCAGGTAATGCCATAAATATTACTTGTATGTCAATTCAGACTCCTGAGAAAACCTGCGAGCCAATCACAGAAGCAGGATGCAGTCAACACCTACCTCCAGTGTGTGCCAGGACCAATGTCCACAACAAGTGGTCATCGGTCACCCGTGTCATCCAGATGCTCTGTGCAATATAAAAACACTTTACTAGAAGATCCCATCAACACAACTCCTAGATGTGCAATGCCAGTGACCTTTCCATGTACAGATCTACAGGTAGCCACGACGGGGCGCCCACAACCAAACCCTACAACCATACCCACCACGGGGAGAACACAACCAAACCCTACAACCAAGTCCTACACATAACCACCACGAGGAGAACACAACCAAGTCCTACACATACCCACCACGGGGAGAACACAACCAAACCCTACAACCAAGTCCTACACATAACCACCACGAGGAGAACACAACCAAGTCCTACACATACCCACCACGGGGAGAACACAACCAAACCCTACAACCAAGTCCTACACATAACCACCACGAGGAGAACACAACCAAGTCCTACACATACCCACCACGGGGAGAACGCAACCAAGTCCGACACATACCCACCACGAGGAGAACGCAACCAAGTCCGACACATACCCACCACGAGGAGAACACAACCAAGTCCGACACATACCCACCACGGGGAGAGAGCAACCAAGTCCGACACTTACACAATCAATGGTCACACAATTCACCCCCCAACTCTGGGACGTGAAAAGTTTACCGCAAATAGCATAGAGGAGCAAACCAGAAATAAATCTGCCCACACACCCATGACTGAGAGAAATGAAGAGTATATGGAGAGCATCAGTCATCTGAGAGGGTCAGAAATTGGGGCATGAGCTGCACTGTCTATATTATCCATCTACAGAGGAAGACAAATCAAACGACAGATAGGACAGATAGGACAGATAAAACGAATTCTATAACTGCATAACAATGTCTAATAGAGCATTCTTACAGAAAGATATGTAGTCTCTATGGAACAGCAGTCTAAACAGGGCACACATACAGATCTAAGACTAGAGGATATGGGACAGAAGTATGATCAGCACACATGTGAAGCACACACAGATATGGCTATATATTAGGGTAGGCAACCTTGGCACTTCACCTGCAGTAAAACTACAAATCCCTTCATGCCTGTAACTGTCAGTATTGCAATGCCTCATGATACTTGTAGTCCTACAACAGCTGGAGCGGAATATAGGAGTTGGCACAGTGTGGCAGGTGAAACACACACACACACACACACACACACCTGGCTATATAGGACAAAGCACACAGATCTGGGTATACAGGATTATAGGGCACAGTGGGATCAGCACACAGGTGAAGCACGCACACACATGTATACAGGATATGGGACAGCAGTGTGATCAGCAGAGAGATCATACATACATACACATATATTAGTGTGATGAGATGAAGTGTGCGCACGCACAAACACAAGCACATTGTGATCAGGTCAAGTGCTCACACAAATATACACACAGCCATGTAATCATATGAAGAACACACATATAGCAGTGTGATCTCACACACACACCAGTGCGATGAGGTATAGCACACACACACACAGCAGTGTCATCACACACATCTGGGTACACTGGATAGGGCACAGTGAGATCAGGTGAAGTGCACACATAGATATACATACACAGCAGTGTGAGCAGGTATGACTACACAGCAATGTGATCAGATATGACACACACACAGCAGTGTGATCACACATACACAGGACTGCAGCAGTGAAGTGACACAGCAATGGCACTATGACGAGTTGTGTAGCTCCTGAGCTCAGAGATGATATCAGGGCAGCAGTGACAGGGGGCCACTTCCAGCAGCAGCAGGCAGCTCTCACTTACCTTGGGCTTGTAGAGCCACTTTCTGAACCTGTTCATCATTCCGTCCGGGGCTGTGCGGCTGCTGGATGTCAGCGGTGTCCCCTCCGTACAGGCTGCCGATCAGCCGCTCCCAGCCCCGGCACAGCCGAGCCCCGATCTCCCCCTGACAAGCGGCGGTGAGGGCTCCACTGACAACCCCAGTGCAGTCAACATCCCCAGCCAGCAGCGCCACCGGAGATCAGACTGAAGCCGACTGATGTCACGGTCATGTGACCGGCCGCATGTGTGGGCGGAGCCGGCGGAGGCCGTCTATTTATGCAGCTGATGAAGCCCCGGAGACCGGCTGTGCTGCCGGAGACTGAGCGGAGGGGTTAGCTTTCCGGGGTCTTCAGCCTCATGGACGGACATGGGTTATATATGCACACAGGGTGCTCAGTGGACACATCTATATCTTGTACATGTGAAGGGAATGAGCTCTGTCATTAATAAACTTCATTATCTGCAGCTCTCTTCTAATTGGATGTATGTGTGCATATTAATTAGAAAGATAATTTTCCGTGCATGTGATTGGCTCATCGCTGTTCTAAGAAGTCGGCCCAGGTTGGGGCACGATTTTAGGCATCCCAGGCCCAAGCACATGGCTGCCTCTGGCTGTACAATGTAAATTCTGGTGTATTCAGGGGGCACATTTGTCTTGTGCACCCATACACATGCACCAGAGTATTGACTTCTCTTGACACGGCCGAAGCCAGAGGGGGGCATGTGCCGCTTTAGGAGGGGTGCCTTTGGGTGTGTAGATAGAGAACTTCTCCCTTGGGGGGAGCAACTCTGAGCCTTTGCCCCAGGTGACAGAATGTCCAGCTTCCACACTGGGGGGCTGCATGCAGCACCTGTGGCCCCCTAGAAGAGGAAATACGACGGAAGTTGTACTGTACGGTCATGTGTATGAGCCCATAGTGGGGACCAGTCTACTGGGGATGCACTGTTTGTCTTATTGGGACTGACCCAGAGATTACAGAATTTTTACATAAATTTTTGGCTATTGCAATAGTCTGGAAGACTGCAGCTGGAAGAAATATGTAAAGTCTGAACTGAGACCCGGAGATGGCTTTCCTGTAGGACCCATTCTGCTCTGTGGTGTTGCATTGATGCCTGCGCCTTTTGTCGCAGGTGAAAGTGATTTGCATTAGACAGCCTATTCAAATGGAAGGGCGGCCAATGCAACAGAAAAAATGGTGCATGTCCAATTTTTTGTTCCAACACAATGCATGGTAGTGTGCTATAATGCGTTGTGGTGTAGTGCAACATATGTTCATAGTGGTCAGATGTCTTAGTGCATTGGGGTGCCATTGAATAATAACAGTGCACTGTGCTATGCATTAGAAAAAGCCCTGCAACTAACAGGCATAAATGGGCCCTAAAAATAGGCCTGTGTCTAGTGGCTTCAAACTTGGGTTGATGGCATCAGATTGACACATTTCTGAGATCCTTCACAATTCATTGATAGGTGTATCTGACCTGCAGTTTACTTCCTTCGAACCTGCAGTTGACCTCCTTCCAACCTTCAGATGATTGCCATCCAACTTGCACTTGACCTCATTCCAACCTTCAGATTGCAGCCTTCCAACCTACAGTTGACCTGTTTGCAACCTTCAGATGATTGCCTTCCAACCTTCAGTTGACCTCCTTCCAACCTTCAGATGATTGCCATCCAACCTGCACTTGACCTCATTCCAATCTTCAGAATGCAGCCTTCCAACCGTCAGTTGACCCCCTTACAACCTTCAGATAACCCCCTTACAACCTTCAGTTGACCTTCCAACCTTCAGTTGACCTCCTGACCTTTATTTGACAAGTTTTGAGTGGTTTTGCATTTCCATAGACTTGTATGGAAATGCAAAACCCATCTGATATGAACAATGGCCGCAGACACAGGACTTTATACTTGGACTTTAGAGTCACTGTCACTTTGCATATTCAGGAACAGATCCCTCAGCTTCTTCACTTCTCCACTCCTGTGCCGGAGCCGTGAGTCCTAACACTGTGTAAGCTCTGTGTCGGAGCCGTGAGTCCTAACACTGTGTAAGCTCTGTGTCGGAGCCGTGAGTCCTAACACTGTGTAAGCTCTGTGTCGGATCCGTGAGTCCTAACACTGTGTAAGCTCTGTGTCAGAGCTTAAACAGGGTAAACTATCTTCAGGTAAAACTGAACATTTTGGATAGAGTAGGGAAGGGTTGGATCCTCTGTCAAGTTGTTATTGCTGTCTGTGTCTGCATTAGGGATATTCACCCCTCTATTTGTTCTAGTGACCACTGTCACCGAGAAAGAAAGTGAGGGGAAATCCAAAATGTTAGTTGTCCCTAAAATAAGAGGCAAGGGGAAATTTTCAATGGGATACCTGTCCTGGGGACAACTAGGGAATTCCAATCAATTTGGGAGATTTCCTCTAACTTCCTGTTGTGTCTTAACTACCTGCATACTGCCAAGGCTCTTGAACATCTGGGTAGACGAGCATGATCCCTATGCCCTTCACATGCAGGGACAGCGCAGACTCCGGCCGCTGTCAATCAGCAGCAGATGGGGGGAGCAGGAGAGTGGCTTGCCTCCAGGACCATAGGCTTCAGTGGATATATATACACGTCAACTGGAGTAATGGGAAATTCCACATTTTTATAGTTGTCATCAGAACAGGAATACAAGATACTCTGTTATAAACTCCACCACGTGTCCAGGTGGGAGCGCACAGGCATAGGTGGCTCCATGGGTCCCTGTAAGTGGACAGAGCCAACCAAAGGCAGGATTGTCAGAGGGAAAGCAGCCAGAGTGGGAAAATGGAAAGAGACATGCAAGCAAGGTACGTGCTGGGGTGTACAAGTGCTATTGATGCACCATGGACAATTCTAAATGCCAAAAAAGAAGGTAGTCTATGTATGCTATATGGACTTACAACACAACAAACAAATACATTGTAGATCAGTGGTTCAAACTGTGTAACCTCTGGACCCACACATGCATACACACTCCAAAAAAATTTAATTTGTTTCCTCTTAAGTTACACCCAGTCTCCCTACCTTACAAGAACTGGAGCGGATCCTCAGCCTGGGGTCCAGTGTGAGCTGCTGTGATGGAGCGCCACCTTTAAGTGCATCGTCTGTAAAGCTCCCTTGGAGGTGCCAGAAGCCAGAAGGTGACATCACTCTGGTCCAGGCTCCTCTACAGGGCAAGCAAGGGAGCTGTAAGCAATGCAGGTAAAGATGCGAGTTCCTACGTGGCTATACCCCATACCCACCCCACCTCAAGCTGACACTCGGCACCGGGCAGCATATTTTGAATGTCTGCTGGGCGCAAGAACTGACCTAGCGCCCAGCAGCCACCTAGCGCAGTGGAAGGCACACGGCCACTGAACAGGGAGTTGCAACCCACTTTTGGGTCGCGACCCACCAGTTGAGAACCACGGGTGTAGATACATCTGTATCAGTTTATATCTAGACAGTAATACTGTAACAAAAAATGGGCTAATGTCCTTCTCTCAGCCAGGGATGTCTCCCTCCATGTTTCCCATAGCTTATAGAGAGGGGAAGACTAAATTAAATTGCTAGCCTCTATGTATCACATCTTTTTGCATTTCATCATCTTGATTTGCTCCTGGATGGGGCTGCAAAAGATGCCCATAGGAGTACTTCCTCGACGCTCCGCAACTTCATTCTGACGATGGTGGGTGTGCCGCTGTCTGGACACCGGAACAGTGACTGCAGCTGATTGTCTACAATCACTGGCACAGTATTTACTGATGAAAAATCGACTTTTAAGGAACGGAGGGGTGCTGAACAGTTTATGGCTGACTTCCGATCTTGCTATTCTACTTCTAATATTAGCAGGCAGAATGAAGGTGTGTCCCCCCCCCCCGGCAGCCCAATGATGAAAAAAATGCATGCACAGCCTTTGATTTCTTTATAGCCTGTAATGCAAATGTGATTCTTCTGTAATACTGAAGCATCATTCTCGGCATATTCTGTGATGTTTACCGTTATCTTTTATTCCAGCATTCCTCCAGCGTTGGTACATGAGCCACGTGCAGCTCCTCTGATGCTGGGCATGGCAGCTCCTCAGCATATTTTTAGTCTTGAAATACATATCTTGTGTGAACACCTGCTGCATTATACACGTCTCATATACATCATCTCATAGATCTTTAATTAGGCTGAGAGAGGTTCACCATCAGCTTCCTCTAAACTCGGGGTAGGTATGGGTCAAAGGAAGACACCTCCCCCCTTCCCTGGTAACTCTGGGCAATTTTGTAGTTAAAAAACTCTTTCTGGCCCCACAAACGAGCACACTACCCTTAGAAATGTTAGAAATTCATCATCCTAAAGTGATGTTTTGAAGGTATTTCAAATGCTGATTAAATCACTTACAATAGATGCCGCTCCTTGATGTTTAAGGGCTTGTTCACACCAATTACAGTGCATTCCAGAGCGGTTAGCTGCTAAAACGCTCTGTATCGCATCCTGGCCGACTCCCTGCTTCTTGCAGCATTTTAATGCGTTTGCACTGGGCCGGAACGCAGTTATTGTTGTGCCACACGTTCTAGTGTCAGTGATCACACTGCAGGCAGGGGACGCAGCTGCGGTGCCTTTAACTTGACTGTACCACCACGCCCTCACCCGCCCCAGAACGCAGGGAGCCAGCCATGATGTGATACAGTAAGTTCCAGAAGCTAACCGCTCTGGAACGCACTGTAACTGGTGTGAACAAGCCTTAAAGCTTTTAGCCTTCTGCAGAATCAGCTGGCCCCCTGGCCCGTACAGCAGCCCTTCGGTTCGACTTCGACTGAACCGAAGGGCAGAGGCAGCCGAAGGATCAGCAAAGCTACGGCTGGATCCTTCGGCTCTTTTGTGGTTAACCCCCTTAATCTTTCACCATTATATCCATATCTTAAAAAATAGCTGTGCCTTTAATTATACTATTAAAGGCCTTTAATTTATATCTACATGAAAAAACGCCAAAATGTGGAATTTTCTTTCACTTTCAGTGATGATGGTCACCAGGACAAGTAGGGAGAGGTGAATCTCTGTAATGGGGACACGGAGAGCAATGAAAACCTGACAGGTCTTCTAATCCCTCTTCACTCTATCCAAAACTGAAGAAAAACATTTTGGCTTCTTGGCAATTCTCAAGGTGGTAACAACGTTGGACCGTACCTGTGTAATGTGGGTTAAACTTGCCTCTTGTAGTCTCGAATTGGAAGCTGAGTGACAATGCAGGAGAACAATTGGGAGACAGGGACAGTGCGTTGTCACCCTATAACAGGAAGCAGAAATAAAGATGAAGAGCTCATTTAGATCTATGCGTGTGCATGGAGGTGCATTTTTTTGTAGCGTTAGCCTGGTGCGTTGTCATGCCTCAACATGCATCTCCTTTGTGTGCTGATGTTATTTACCCCGCATTGACATGTGTCTTCAATGCATTTTTCATGTTAGGATCTGTAGGGTCTGTATGCTGTATGGAGTGCAGGTGATTTTGTATTATTGATTACTGGGTGAGGCTCCCATTTACCATGGTTACTATAGGTAACCGATCCAGAGTCTGATAAATCACTGATAAATTCCCTACGTTGTATTTTCCAAAACTTACCGCAGTGCTGAGATGCCATTTTTATTATGAGGACGTTGTACGTGTGTTTTAGCGCATTGCATTTAAACACAACCATTGCAATGGGCTACTAAGGTATAGAAAATTACTTTAAAGGAGAACTATGAGATGAGTGCTTTTCATTTGAGTGAACACATACCGGCGTTCGCTCACCTCTCGATCCTGTCACGGCTCTCTGCAGTGACAGGGGAGTGGCTGGATCCCCGGCTCCGATCCGCCAGCGCTGACTGGCGGAACAGACGGGGAGGGGGCGGGTACAGCTGGCTATGCCTTTAGATAGGCAGAGCCAGCTGTCAGTCACGCAGCTGGGCGGATCCCGGCACAATTGTCGGGATCCACTTCAGCTGCGGCGTCTCAGTATACCGCGAGTTACAGCTCGCGGTATACTGAGCCTAGGGTGACGGGAGGACGTTAGTTTGTGTCCTCCCGTTACCCTAAGGAGAACTATGGGGAAAAGACTTAACCCCATAGTTCTCCTTTAAAGTAATTTAAGCCAGGGGTGGGCAACCTTGGCTCCCCAGCTGTTGTGGAACTACAAATCCCATGAGGCATTGCAATATACTGACAGCCACAAACATGACTCCCAGAGGCGGAAGCATGATAGGATTTGTAGTCTCGCTACAACTTGCGTGCCAAGGTTGCCCACCCCAGAGGTAAATTAACAGCATGCAGTGACATCTGTGCAGGGAATCCCTGTCACTGCTAGAACATTGCCTGCGGCTGGTGACCCCCAACATCTATTGTACAACACACAGCATTCCCCGGACATTGCACAGCTTCTTAGGATAGACTGCACTGTCCCACATTCCGCAAACACTCATCTATTATTTACTGACAGCCGTGCCTAGGTCACGTGTTCCCCTGAACCAATCGGCAGCCCAGGCCACCTCTGGTTACCCTAGCAATGATCAAACATTAGAGCCCCCTGGCGGCCGAACGTCCTTCTGGGAAAGTTAGTTCCGTTTCACAAGCTTTGCTGTTGCATAGAAGGGTGGCCCGCAGAGCTCAGGACTACATTACCCGGAGGCATCGCTCCTACCTGGAAACAGCTACTAGAGAGAGAAATACGTGCTCAGAAGTTCCTAATCATAACAATCGGATCGATTATCGGCAGAAGAGACACTAAACGGTAAAGTTCCGTCATTCTGAACCTATGTGATTTCTTTTACATGTTGCAGTGCTGGGTGAAGTGTTGTTATTACTTTTACCGGTTGTAATGTGGTGGATGCAGTAGGTTACAAGATTGCCTTCAAAGAAAACCAAAAACTTACCCATGTAGTGGGGGTACCCCTGCACCCCAAGGATTCAGTGCTGCATTTATCTAGGGGATTTAATAAAGCTGTATTACTAAGCTGATCCTCTGTCCTTGGATGCTCACACAATGCAATGTCCTTCGGCAGCCTCACGTCTAATACAGATCAATGGACCTGCATAAGACATGATGACATCATCGGTCCTTACCGACCAGCGAAGACCTACTGCAAGGATAAGTTAGCGATCAGGCTCCCAATCACTTCTGTTAGAGAGCCCAAAGCCGACTCCTTCGATTGTATACAAGCAGCAGCTTCTGGTGCAGTAAAAGTATGGTGGCGGCGCCAGTAAACGGGTTCAGGGAGACAGAAGTGGCCTTGCTGAATTTCTATTCAATAAAGCTGTTCTGGGGTACGTTCCTAAAGGTGGCCATACACTTTACAACCATCGCAAGACCTTAGTCTTGCAATGATTGTAAAGTAATTAAAAAACGTACGATCTGCCCATCTTGAACAGGCAGATGGTACTCGCGATCATCGCAAGCCCGCCCCCCTGAGGGGCGGGCTTCCGATGACCGCAATGCTTAACGGGCAGTGTGCGTGTGCGCACACTGGCCCGTTCGGCATTTGTCTCCCGAGCATCATTCAAACCAGCCGAAAATCGTAAGATTTTCGGCTGTTTTTGTAGCATGCTCCTTAGACAAAAGACGTGCGACCGTACAGTAGAAACGGTCGCACGTCTTCATTCACACTGCACGATTCTCGTACGATCGCGGGATTTCCCGCGATTCTCGTGCGAGAATCGTGCCGTGTATGGGCACCTTTACCTCTGGAAAGTCAGAGATGTAGGAGGGTCCATTCACATGTATACAAAAGTGTTTGTCCATTTCTGGTGAGCCCTTAACGAGGTTCATCATCCCAAAATGCAGAGCAAGGTCATGCGTGTGTCTTCATGTATATGCGTTTGTGGTGGGATGAAGGGTCTGAGGCATTGTATAGCTACAGAGAGGGATGCAATGATACCGTTTTTTTATTGTATGGAGTATGAGTACCGATACTTTTTTTTATCAGTACTCACCTATACCGGCATCCCTAGGTAGCCTGGGCCGGGCTTCCAAGCCAATCAGGAAGCCGAGCGGCAGGTCATGATCCGCTGGCCAGCTTTCTGATTGGTTAGGAAGCCAGGCTGCCTCGCAGTGTCGCAAGGCAGTGTGAAGCCGGCTTCCTAGCCAATCAGGAAGCTTCCTAATTGGCCGGGAAGCCAGCTCCATGCTCCCTCGCGGCACTGCCGGTGTTCTGTCGAAAGCTCCATCTCATCGAGATCTCCAACTGGTAATGTCACGTCTAATGACTTGCCAGTAGGAGATTGAGACCAGATGGCGCTAGTGCGCATGCGCCAGCTGTGGCAGCGTAAGAATCCTTCTCAAATGCTCTAACTCCCCTCACTGCGCCTGTGCGGCTTCACAATCCCTGTTGAGTCCTCCAACCCTTGTCAGGGCTCCTGAATGGCCAGGCAATGCTTGGAATATTAGCTAGTAGCCAATCATTGCAAACCAAAGGCAGCCAATCAGAATTATCTCCTGCTGAGAGATTACATGCTATGTCATCAGGTGGGAATGCAGGGGCAGCAACGCTAATTGGAGAACTTTATTCCGCTGTTGGGCGGTCGCGCAGGCACACTGACAGGGATTGGAGGACTCGACGAGAATTGTGTAGCTACGCAGGCGCAGTGAGGGGAGTTCGAGCATTTGAGAAGGATTCTCGCACTGCCATGGCTGGCGCACATGCACTAGCACCATCTGGTCTTAATCTCCTACTGGCAAGTCACTGGATGTGACGTTACCAGTTGGAGAGCTCGACGAGTTGGAGCTTTCGGCAGAACACAGGTAATAGGGAATATCCTTCTGACTGTCGGTTCTGGTTTTGGGGTAAGTATCGGAGTACTTAGTACTCGCCTAAATGCTCAGTATCAGCACCTGTACCAGTATCGGTATCGGTGCATCCCTACCTACAGATGTCTTTTTTTTATGGAACACAGGTCTTTTGTTTTCTGCGGGCCCATGTACACAGTATATAAAGATCAGTGAACTTGTGTTGGTTTCACAACCCCCCCAAAAATCTGCATCGGTACTGCATAAAAAATGTGTCTATTTTTGTGACTTCGGTGGGGTTTTGAAGCAAACCTGTCACTATCTCCAACAATCACCCCACCCCAAGAGGGTCGGTGTGTGCAGGGATCCCAACCTGAAAGAAGCCATTTCAGGGAGGTGTCCTTCTCATTTCAGGGAGGTGCCCTCTACGCCCCCCCCCCCCCCAC